>NC_054876.1:49376666-49676666 GCF_018320785.1 Cheilinus undulatus | reverse complement strand
TTATATATATTTTCTATGAGCAGAGACTGATGCATTTATCCCTGTGCTGTTTTGGACTTGTATTTGTGTTAGCGTTTGCTCAGCTGTACAGAGATTTTCAGAGTAATTTTCTAACGTGTTTCTCATATTGTTGTCCTGTTCTGCTGCTGTAGTTTGCTGAAACCTCAACATGTGTACTGAGATGAAATAAAGACGAGGAAGAAACAAGGAATCCGGAGTAAGAGGACTGTTATTTTTTTCTTTCCAACAACACTGAAATATCATAAAAGAGTGGAAAAGTCTTACTGTTGTTGTTAAAATCTCTCCTGTTTGAGTTAAAGGTACAAAAAGATGAAGCCTGTGGAAAAATACAACTCCCATGGTGCACTTCACCTTCAGACAACCAGAGCTTCACATCGAGGACTGGGCTGAAGCTTTAAATTATGTTTTAATTGAAATCCAATAAGTTTGGCTCTATTAGGGCAGGGGTGTCAAACTCAGTCACAGCACGGGCCAGATTCTGGATTCAGGTCTAACCTGAGGGCCTAACAGGGCCAACATTTAACCATAAACTGTCAACCTCATTTTCACCAGTAATAAATATGAAGACACAGCACTGATGATAAATCATTTGGAAATTCAAAAAGTAAAAATGATAAGTTTAAAGCCTCAAACCTGAGACAAAAATTCCAATTTAATAGTTCAAAAGATCAGAATGCAATATTAAAAATAGAAAAATAATGTTTTAAAGAGCAAATACATGAGGACAAAGTTGAAATTATAAGTTTGAAAGGTCAAAATATCACTTAAAATTTTAAATTGTGAGTCTGATTGGTCCAAATATATGATTAAAAAAGTCTGAATTAGGAGTTTAAAATTTCAAAATATGAGCTATAATTCAAAATGATGACTCAAAAAGTTAAAAATATAACTTAAATTCAAAATTTGGAGTGATATAAAAAGTAAAAATTATTAATCTAAAATGTCAAAATATCAAAAAATCATATGTTTTGAAGTCAAATGTGGGACTAAAAAGCAAAAATGTGGAGTTAAAAATGTCAAAATATGAGCTTAAATTAAAAATATTGACTTAAGAAGTTAAAAATATGACTTAAATTCAAAATTTGGAGTGTAAAAGGTCAAAAATGATATAAAAAGTAAAGATTATTAATTTACATGTCAAAATATGAGAAAAACATTGAAATTGTGAATTTAAAAGTCAAAATATGGGATTAAAAAGCCAAAGTAAGGAGTTGAAAAGGTCAAAATATGACTTAAAATTTAAACTGGGAGTCTTAAAGATAAGTTGAACTTCAGATTATTATCTCGACTTAGTCCTCATCCTCTGGTTGAGTTCCCCTCATCTCTGAGACTGAGTTCCCCTTATTCCAGGGTTAAAAGACTTAGGGTTTAAACTAAACCTGCTTTCTGAAAAGGGCCTCTGCTCTCTGTCAGCCTTATGAAAGTCTAGTACCAAAACACTGCAGATAAATTATTTTCTGTAGGCTAACAGTGTGCAGGAGCATACTTGGAATATTTTGATGGACACATCCTCCTCCGTCACACCTGTCCTCTAAAGTAGATGAGTGAAGATGTTTTTCAGTTTTAAGGAGGACTTGAAACACCACAAAGTCACAGAAGAGCTGCAGGTTTAGCTCTAGAGAGAGCCAGCAGGACATTTAGCCCTCTGTGATTTTTTATTAGCATCAAAAATAAGGAAAGTAGAAAAGGATATCATTGTGAACTCTACATGTTTTTACAACATGAAACCAACAGTCACATCATGATACACACAGTCTCAGTGTTTACGTGACCGATCTCTCTCACTTTCTCTTCTTCTGTCACTCTCTCTGTCCCGGTCCGTCTCTCTTCTTCTGTCACTCTCTCTGTCCCGGTCCGTCTCTCTTCTTCTGTCACTCTCTCTGTCCCGGTCCATCTCTCTTCTTCTGTCACTCTCTCTGTCCCGGTCCGTCTCTCTTCTTCTGTCACTCTCTCTGTCCTGGTCCATCTCTCTTCTTCTGTCACTCTCTCTGTCCTGGTCCATCTCTCTTCTTCTGTCACTCTCTCTGTCCCGGTCCGTCTCTCTTCTTCTGTCACTCTCTCTGTCCCGGTCTGTCTCCCTTCTTCTATCACTCTCTCTGTCCCGGTCCGTCTCTCTTCTTCTATCCTTGTCTCTGTCCATCTCTCTTCGTCTATCGTAGTCTCTGTCTCGGTCAGTTTCTCTTCTTCTTTCACCATCTCTGTCGCTTTCTCTCCTTCTGTCGCTGTCTCTGTCCATCTCTCTTTTTCTATCATGATCCCTGTCATGGCCTGTTTCTCTTCTTCTTTCACCGTCTCTGTCCGCCTCTCTTCTCCTGTCCCCGTCTCTCTCTCGGTCCGCCTCTCTCCTCCTATCGCTCTCTCTTTCTCTGCTTCTCTCTCGGTCCCTCCTCCTGTCATCCTCCCTCTCCTTTGCTGCTCTCTGCCCGTTCTCTTGTCCTTCTGGTGGCGCCCCCCTCTGGTTATATTTGTCATAGCCAGCGTCCTGCTTCTCCTCTTTGACTCTTACAGGAGGAGAAGGAGAAGAAGAAGAGGAGGAGTGTTTCCCCCGCTCTTTTTCTTTCTCCTTCTCAGCTTTCTTTTTCTCCTTCTTCTCTTTCTTCTTTTTCTTCTTTTCTTTCTTTTCTGAAGCAGAAAACAGCCAGAGCAGGAATTTAAATAAAATTGTTCTATCAGGAGGTAAGTGGGGTTATACTGCCCCTAAGAGGACACTCTCAGTTACTGCATGTTCAGTTATTACAGATGTAAACACCAGTGTTGGACTTCATCAAATCTTTGATTTTTCAACCAAAATCCCCAAAAAGTTGGGACACAGTGTAAACATCACTGACTGACTACAATGATGCAAAATTACAAATGAAATCTTTGAGTAATTGTGCATCAGAAAAATGAGAAAACATGTTGATGTATGCTGCTGCAGTTTTAGAAAAGAGGAAATGTCCTCACCTTTTTTGAGCTTCTTCGTAGGGATGGCGTACTGCTCGTCGTCTTCTGAGGAGGAGGAGGGTGGCGGGGGGACTTTGGGGGCGCAGCCCTGCTCTCTCAGCTGTTTGGTGATATCGTCGATGTCCTCTGAGTCTTTAGGAGGACGGTAGTCTTTAACGTGGTCCACACGGATGGTTCGACCTTTAATCTGACAACAAACGGCAAAGAGCAGACTTCAGGTTTCTGCACACAGGATACACTTTTTGTGCAAATAGTGCAGATGTGATTGCAGTTCTGAGTGATTATAAACAAGAAATCAGCCTTTATGATGTGCCTAGGACAGGGGTGTCAAACACAAATATCAAATATCCTTAAGTCATAAAAATGTAAAAAAAAAATAAAATAAAGAGTAAAAATATTAAGATAAAAGAAATGTGGGAAAAGAAAATCATATGTGTTTTCATTTCATATTTTCAATTTTGCACAGCACAGTGATGACTTCAATCTATTATTTGGGGTTTTATCTCACATTCTGGCCACTGACATTTATAATTTTAACTTTTTATCTCATATTTTGGCCTTTCACCTTTATAGTTTTGACTTTTTATCTCATATTTTGGCCTTTCACCTTTATAGTTTTGACTTTTTATCTCATATTTTGGCCTTTCACCTTTATAGTTTTGACTTTTTATCTCATATTTTGGCCTTTCACCTTTATAGTTTTGACTTTTTATCTCATATTTTGGACTTTACCCTTTATCATTTTGACTTTATCTCACATTCTGGCCATTTACATTTATAGTTTTGACTTTTTATCTCATATTTTGGCCTTTTAAATTTATTATTTTGACTTTTTATCTCATATTTTGGCCTTTTACATTTATTATTTTGACTTAAGTAAAAAAAAAAAAAATCTGGTATGATGACAAATTCTGTGTAAAACTTACAAAAATGACAACATTTTGGTCTAAACATCACCCAAACAGGAAATTTGGAGGAATATTTCTGGGCAAACACCAGTCAGGAGACGTGATAAGGGATGAAGAAAATGGCTTAAATGAGAGATCACTCTATCAGCTGTAACCAGTCTGTCAGCATATGTGAAGAAGAAACCACAACTGCCTATTAGAAGTTATTTTTGTGTGCAGGTTAAACAACAACGGTACATCAGCTATGTCACCTTGATGCCGTTGAAGTTGTCCACAGCCAGGATGGTGCTCCGCTGGTCCTCGTAGCAGATGAAACAGAAACCTTTGGACTTCCCTGTTTTCTTGTCTCGCACCAGGTTGATGTTTACCACCTCTCCATACCTGCAGGGAGGAACAAAAGTCAGAATTAATGTTCTTGAACCAAGAGTTAAGTGAGAGAATATATCACAGGAGGATACAGGTACGTACTGAGAGAAGACGCAGATAATATCACCTTCAGTCAGCTCGTATGGAAATCCTCCTGCAGGAAAAAACATCAACAACTGTATTTACAGTGGCTTTCACACTAGGGGCCCGGTCATGGATCCGAGTGAACTTGAGCCCAAAGTCCGGTTCGTTTGGGTTGTGTGCATGGAAACGAACCAGGCTCGGGCCCACTTGGGGAGGTGGTCTCGGGCGCGACTCAAGTGGACTCTGGCATGGTTCGGATGAGATGCAAATGCAACTGCGCTTGGATTTGGGACAGAGTGTCGTATCAGCTTTATGACGTCATTTTAAAAACCAAACTTAACATTTTTCTTCAATAAAGGGCGGAAATAATCAGAATCCAGTCAATAAACGGTCTGTTGTGACTCACCTTACAGATGGACACAAGTTGGAGTCAGTGAGAGGAAGTGCAAAGGCAGTTTAAGTCTCCTGTCCCCTCAAAAACTGCTGTATCTGTGCAGCGCGAGCCCATTTAATTCTCTGAGCTGTAGTAGATAGGCAGATATGAAGAGCGACGTTGCTGGCATCTTAAAAGTGATTTTAATCATCCATGGCTGCAGGATGGACTTTTTGCCAGGTCAAAACAAAAACAATCTTCGCTCAGGTCATGACCCCAGTGGTTGCCATGGTAGCTTCGTCTTCCTTCTCCTCCTTTACAGGGTTGTAAACCAGCTACGTGCATACCACCCCCTGCTGTTTCAGGCCGAGTAAATACGCAAGCGTGCCCGGGCACGGTTCAATGTTGCTAGTGCAAAAACATGCCAGGGGGGAAGGGGGAAGGGGAGGAATCGCGCCGCGGTGCAGCTCGAAACAACTGGGTCTAATGTGAAAGCACCCTTAGTTCTGTAATCTGTGCGTCATTTTAAAAATTTAAGGGACATCTTAGCATGAAGTGGGTAAAAAAACATTCAGGCTGTGTTGTCCCATCTTACCAACAAATATCCAGGCGCTGTCTTTGTACTCAGTGTGCCAGGAAACAGACTCATTCACCCCAAGGTCGGCCTCTCGCTCGTTCAGCTCATTGATCAGTTTCACCTTTGTTAGTGGACTGAAAGCAAAAGAAAGAGTAAAGTTTAATGGCTTGTATAAAAATGCTTGGATTTATCCTTCTTATCCACCACTTGAAAGCAAGAATAGTTTTTTCTTTTCTGCTTAAAGTCTCATGAAGTGTATTTTGCAAAACATTAAAAGGCTGCTATAAATTATTTGCCGCAAGAAGCAGTAATTCATATTTTTCCACTTTAAATCCTTCAGTGAACTTCAGTCCTGGTCAAAACTACCAAATATTCATATATGATCAGGATTTAACCCTTTAAATACAAGTGTGATTACGATGTGTCATTGTTTTAGACAAAAATTACAGAAAATGAGTTATCTACAGCAGTGATACTCAACATGAGGCTCTTGTGATTATTTGTGGCTATTTTATGTCTTAATTGGAAATATTATTCCCCCAGAAAACCTTAAAAGGGAAACTTTATTGCCCCTTTTTCACCATTTTTTTTGCCACTTTTCATCCATTTAAGCTACCTTTTAGTTTAGTTTTAGTTTAGTTTATTTAGCACACATTAACAAAAAAATGGTGCAAGGAGGGAACGAAGCCCAATGGGCTTGTACAAGAGTTCCACCCCTTTCAATAGTCACAAAAAATTCATACTTATATGGCTAACAAATAAACTTTGAAAAACAGGGAGACAAAATACTAAAATAATCAATGTTAAATAGAAAAGCAAAAGAAAAAAAGAAAAAGAGAAGAAAAAGAAAAAGAAAGAAGGAGACAGAGTACAGAATAATCATTATCGAGTGGAAGACAATGGAAACAACAAAGTCATTGTGAATCCAATAAAATAAAACAAGGAGACAAGATACATACTGAAAAGAAAATCAACGAGGGATTATCATCATGGAGGAAAGGCATAGAATAAGATGTGAGGCAATACCTTTTGCCATTAAATACCACTTTTTTAGCCTATTTTTGCCCCTTTTTTGCAACTTTTACCCATTTTATCCCATATCTGCCTCTTTCCACCATTTTTCTCTCAATTTTCAACCATATAAGATACCGTTTGTTATTAAATACGACGCTTTTCCTACTTTTTTGCCCGTTGTTTCCAATTTCTACCACTTTTATACAATTTTTGTCCATTTAAGCTACCTTTTGCCATTAAATACCACTTTTTTTTTACCCATTTATGCCACTTTTATCCCATATTTTCCCTTTTTCACCATTTTTCTCCCCTTTTTCACCCATTTAAGCTGCGTTTTGCCACTAAAAACCAACTGTTTCCTATTTCATGCCCATTTTAGTCACTTTTCACTCATTTTTGCTACTTTCTGACCCCCTTTACCATGTCGTTTTCTTCCCCATGTTCACCTCTTTTCACACATTTTTGTTGCTTTTTGACTATTTTTGCCTCCCTTAACTTAATGTTCTTACTACTTCAAGCTGTTTTTGCCACTTTTCACCACTTAGATTGTGGCTCTTGCAAAGGTATTTTTCAACAGTTTGGCTCTTTGGTTGAGTAACACTGATCTGCATACTTTTGCAGTGTATTTGAATGAAAGGTTTAGTAGTTTTGCATTTTTATTTACCATTCTTGAATTCATTAAACTGACTGAACATTGCAGCTGATGGAGAATTATCCTTAAACTTCTAAGGTCGCTGATGAAAACCAGACAGTAGCAGCATAGCCATCTGTGATTATATTAATCGTTATGAGGGATGTTTGGTTTGCTAAACAACCCAAATTTAATTAAAACCGTTTCAAGCCCTACGCTGATTAAATGTACTTACTTTATTATTCGCGATTAATCGTGAGGGAATGGTGTTTTTCAACAGGGTATGTTAAAGATGGATTGTATGAAGGCTGCTTCACCAACCAACAAGATCCCCAAACAGCCGTTAGCATTAGCTGCCATGTTAGCCTACACGAACGGAATAAAGGCGAATCATTAATTACAGCTCTAGATAGAGCGTTTACACGCATTTAGTTGTTAGACATATTTTAAATTAAAATATAGTACTTACTTCATGGTGATTTGTGCTGAATGGAGCAGCCACAGCGATGTTATGGCGGAAATAGCCGTGTTTAGCCGACATGAAGCGCTTCCGTCGAGTTTCCCGCTTCTTCCGCCGCCTGTTGCTAGGAGGACTTTACTACATACCAGCGCTGCAACCGAACTACGTATATGAGGAGACATCTGTGAGGCCGTCATTTAAGTTAAAATGTATTTAAAACAGGAGTAATCCATGGTTATCTTAACAGTAAACTCATTTATGAGAAAATATGTTATTTTGATTATTAATGTAATTAATATTGGGTTCCGCCTGTACAGCAGGTGGCGCTGTGGATCGGTACTCCTACTGCTAACCCGGAATGTAAACAGCCGTTCTGTCAGAAGAGCGGGGCCGTATATTACATACATTTTATAGTGGATGTCGGAGCGGCATTATTAGCCTTTTCTTGCCTTCTGTGTATTTTATTTTCAAATGTCCACTACTGTATCATGGTTTTTAATTCTTATAGACATTGTAGAAGTTTAAGGTTGCGTTCATAGCTGGTTTCTATGTCCTCGTAACGGTGATTCTTACAAGGATGGTCACTAGTATTTGTATCGCCTCATGCCATTAATGACTTTTAACTGCTAGTTGAACTGATCAGACATTTTATTTCAATGCCCAGGTTTAACTGAACATCTACAGAAGGTAAGTGAAGCAAAAACAGACTAAAAACGTGCTGAAATACGCTTCCTCGTTATTTTAAGATGATGTAAGCTCTTTCCACTTGTTTTAAAGCTCCATTTGCATGTTAATAACTTTATTTATATAAGGAAGACATACAAGTCACACTCAAATGTTTCAGCTCACCAAAGTAATTTTGACATTACCCAAAGAGAACCTGGGTAAATACAAACGTCTATTTTAAATGATGATTTCATTTATTAAGGGGGGGAAATCCATCCAAACCCACCTGGCCCTTTGTGAAAAAGTAATTCCCCCTAAACCTAATAACTGGTTGTCCATCCTCGGTGTTTGTGATAACTGTCAGTGAGTCTTTCACATCACTGTGGAGCAGAGGTTTTCAAAGTGTGTGAGAGTGAGCCTCCCCGAAGAAGAAATTATCCTTTCAGTGGACCCCCATCCACAAAAAGGATTCAAATTGAAAAAAAAAAGAACCAACAACATTTCAACATTTATGTCAAATCTTTAAACATTTTTAACATTAATATATTTTGGATATTTTGGTTTGCAAATGTCCTTAAACATCTGTCTTTCCCTCTTATTTGGTTATAATGCCATTAAATACCCTTTTTTCATATTTTTTGGGCCATTTTACAACTTCTTTTTGCCTCCTTTTCCCCATATTTTTACACTTTTATCCCATTTTTGCCATTTTCACCTTTTTGCCCATTTAAGCTACTTTCCATCATTAAATATCCCTTTTTCTTTATTTTTTGCTCATTTTTGCTACGTCTTTTTGCCACTGTTTCCCAATTTTTTTGCCACTTTTATCCCATTTTTTGACCTTTTTTTAAAACATTTTTGCCACTTTTTGTCCATTTAAGCTGCCCATTGCCATGTAATACTACTTGTTTCCTTTTATTACAATTTTTGCCCTTTTTCACAATTTTTTTTTCCACTTTTTCCAAATTTTTGACACTTTTACCCAAAATATTTTCCTTTTTTTAAACCATTTTTTTGCCACTTTTTTGGACATTTAAACTACCCTTTACCATTACATACCACTTGTTTCCTCTTTTGTTGACCATTTTTGCCACTCTTGACTGCTTTTTGCCCATTTAAGTCACTTTCCACTATTTTTTTTTGTCACTTTTCACCCATTTCTGCTACTTTCTGACCATTTTTCCACTTTTTCTCCCCATTTTCACCCATTTTTTGCTGCTTTTTGACCATTTTGCCACCTTTAACCTATTTTTATTGTTAATTCAAGCTGTTTTTGCCACTTTTCACCTCTTAGATTGTGGCTCTTGCAAAAGTATTTTTAAAAAAATTGTCTCTTTGGTTGAGTAACACTGCTCTATAGCACAGTCCCTATGGGAACTATAAGTTTATCCATTTTGCTCAGTGCACAGCAGAGGTTTGCAAAGAAAAATCACTTGTTTTCTGGTTTATGGTTCCGCGCCTCCCCTGAAGCTCTGTGGTGCCCCCCAGGGGAGGCCTGCCTCACACTCTGAAGACCGCTGCTGTAGAGGAATTTTGTCCCACTCTTTTTGCAGAACTGTTTTGATTTAGCCACATTGGAGGGTTTTCCAGCATGAAAGGCCTGTTTAAGATCATGCCACCTTCAAACCTTCATTTAGGTTTTAGTCCATTCAGAGGTGGACTTGCTGGTGTGTTTGGGATCATTTTACTACTCCATAATCCAAGTGTGCTTGAGCTGGAGTTTATGAAGTGATGGACGGACATTCTCCTTTTTCTGGTAGAGAGGCGACTACATAGTCCCATCAATTACAGCAAGTGGTCCAGGTCCTGGTCCAGACCATCACACACCACCATGTGGTGAAATGCTGTGTTAGTTTGACTCCAGGGGGAACACCTTCCAGAAAGTTCCACTTTTGTCTGGTCCAACAAGTCTTCAAGATGTTTTTAGACAAATGTGAGATGAGCCTTTGTGTTCTTCTTGCTCAGCAGTGGTTTTGGCCTTGGAACTCTCCCATTATGCCATTGTTGCCCAGTCTCTTTCTGATGGTTGAATCATGAACTCTGACCTTACCTGAGTCAGTGAGGCCTGCAGGTCTTTAGATGTTGTTCTAGGTTCTTCTGGGACCTCATGGATGAGTCGTCCATGTTCTCTTGGAGTCATCTTGGTAGACCTGCCACTCCTGGGAATGTTCACCACTGTTCACAGTTTTCTCTATTTGTGAATTATGGCTCTCAGTTTGGTTGTCTGGAGTCCCAAAGCCTTGGAAATGTCTTTGTAACCCTTTTAGACTGATAGATGTCAGTGATTTCTCATCCATTCTTGAATTTCTTTAGCTGGTTTCATGATGTGTTGGAGATCTTTTAGCCTACTTCACTGTCAGACAGGTTCTATTCAAGGGGTTTATGGATTCAACAGGTCTTGCAGTAATCGGATCTGGGTGTGGGTAGTCTTAACTGAGCTGAGCTTTATAAAAATGTGGTTAATCACAGTTAATTCATGATTAAACAAAGGGCAATGACTATTTCACATAGAGCCAGGCAGGTCTGGATGGCTTTTTCCCCTTCATAAAAGAAATCATCCTTTAAAACTGACTTTTGTATTTACTCAGGTTATCTTTGTCTAATATCAGAATCTGTTTAATGATCTGCAAAGACCAGGAAGGGGGCTGATACTTTTTCACAGCATTGTATGGATCTACAAACTTACCTAAAATTGCTGTTTAAGTGGAATATTGATTTGATCTTGGTGGGTTATTTTACCCTCCACAAAGCAAACCTAACACAACAGTGTATTTGTCTCAGTCGTAAGGGTCAAGCCATTCACATAAGTAATATAGACATTTAAACTCTTTCATGAAAGTGCATTACTGATGAAGTACTTAATATAGCCTACAGGGGGACAGATTTATCACAGTCCCTTGTTACCCTTTTTGGAGTCAAACACTTCCAATACATAGACACAAAAGTCAAAACAATGTTTATTTATGCCCCAGATTATTAATACATGTCTCTGCTTTTCTCTCATCCCTGCAGGATGATCTCTCAGGTCTTCATTTTGTCCTCAAAGGGCGACCACCTCATCTACAAAGACTGTATCCTTCATTCATTGTCAAATGGAAAATTATGTTTTTCATCCCTTGTACTTTAACTTTTACTTAAGTAAATTTTAACCAAAGTAATCGTACTTTTACTGTCTTTAACCTTGCATCAGTCCGTGGAGAAGCAGGAAGTGATGCTGTCAGTATTTTCTATGAGAAGGTCACGACGCTGACTGGAGACCAGCCTCCGGTTGTCATGGTAACTCCCTGCTTGTGTTAGGAGGTTATGTGGAGTGAGTACAGAGGTCATAGATTTCCTGCAGTTTTGCTCTCAAACCTTGACCAAATAAATAAAACTATGGCTCTAAGCAGCACCGAAGGACCCTCACACTCCGGTGCACACGGGGGTGGGAAGTAATCTTTGGGTATTAGAAACCCGGTGATAGTAATCCCTGCGATGTGCTGCAGCAGAGCGGAGAGACCACGCAGATGCTCACAGGACTGTCACTTAATCAAAAATAATGAGCTTATTGTCTAGAATCAGCAAAACAAATCTGGAAATTTGGTGAGTTTTGTGGCATGTTAAGACCTCCAAATAAGCAATTTATTTGTTGCAATAAAAATAGAAGGAAGAATAATTCCTCCAGTTTCAACAGGGTCCTCACTCCGCGGTCGGTGCTCAGGCCCTGATAATACAATGATTATTTTATTTTGATAAATGAAATAGAGTTAGGGTCAAAAGCATCTAATTTTTATTTATATTTCCATCTCGGATCTCAAACAGACCTTAAGTCTTGTGGTTTTTGTGTTTTTTATTCTGCAGAGTCATAAAGATCTTCACTTCGTCCACGTCAGGCAGGGCGGGCTTTACTGGGTCGCCACAACAACAGCTGACTCCTCCCCCTTCACCATCATCGAGTTCCTCAACAGGTAGAAAGACTTTTTATTTTTCTGTTATCAGTAATTTTTGGACACAAGAGGAACATTTATTCATTGAAACGACAAAATAGGGGCACTGGTGCATCACTGGTATATACTGTATTCTGGAAAAATTCGAAAATTCATAGATAACAATAATAATTATATTTTAGCATTAAATATATCATTTTGGTTAAAGAGCTTCTACATATTGGTGTATTAACCATTGCAGAAACATCAAAAATGATTTTGGTAATTACCAATGCTGTGAATTTAGGGCAGCTGTGGCATAAACCTTACTTTGGGTGGTGGTCTAATAAATTTGTTAAGCACTGTATGTGGCTTATGTTTTATGCCACATCTGATGTTTATATGACAATTTTTAACTTAATGAGGTTTATACTTCATAATCTGACAATCCTCAGCGTTATTTATTTGAATATTTACCAAAAAGTCAGACATAAAGCTCTAGAATGATGGTGATTAATCAGTGATCAGTCAGCAGTTATTAAACTCTGTGTGACTCTGTTTTCAGGCTGACCTCTCTGGTTAAAGATTACTGTGGCAGTCTGTCAGAGAAGTCGGTGCAGATGAACTTTGCCCTCATCTATGAGCTGCTGGACGAGGTCGTGGTGAGTTTCTCTTCCTCATGAGAGAGATGGAAGCTGGGATAACTATGGAGCTTAGGAAGCCCTGCCTGGAATAAAAACATGCCATTAATTTCTGCTTTAAACAGAATAGGACTGCAGCTTGAGGGATATTCAAAGCCAAAGTGTGAACCAGATACTGCCAGTACCAAAGGAAGGAAAGTTAGAAGTCCTAAACACCCAATACTGGGCGATGTCTCGTTTTCAGTCACCAAAGATTGCAGGCAAACTCCTGAGCAGTGTGATGGTAGTAGGAATCAGAGGTTTTAAAAACCTCAGCAATGGATTATGGGAGTTACAGCACCTGAATGCTTGCTTTATAAGTGGTTCTCAACCTTTTCAGCCCACGACCCCCAAAGTAAAAGCCGCTAGAGACTGGGAACCCCCACTGGACCTGAAGGTGGTTGAACACAGCCATGCACATTCAACAATAGCACAGACAAGGCCGTCCATAAGGGGGGATAAAGGGGGAGGTCTCTGGGACCCAGTCAAACTGGGGGCCCATGGAGGTCAGCAAAACCATGGTCCATTGTGAAGTTAAGCTGTGAAAACCGTATTTTATATTTGGCCTGAATAATAACCACTCTTATCAAAGAAACATATATCTTTATCTATTCATTTGTGTAGAAAATAGCCTTCTTAAAATGAAAATAACTTGTGTTAAAAACATAATTCAAATGGGTTAAAAATTGCTCAAATTGGTTAATAATGGCAACAAATGATGGAAATGTGGTAGAATTAGATTTCTAAAGAATATATGTGGATTAAGGCTGAACGATTTGGGAAAATAATCTAATTGCGATTTTTTTTACCCAATATTGCAATTGCAATTTAATATGCGATTATTTCTTAGGTTCCTCATCTCACGTATTTTCCAACAAAAACAAGCAATAATTCCTCCTATACTATAACCAACACAATATTAGATTAAAACAGGGCTGGACAATTTTGAAAAAATATCTAATTGTGATGATTTCGACTCATTTTGCAAATTTGATATGAACTGTTGTATTAAAGTTAGTGATAATTTTGATATAACTCATATTTAACAAGAAAAACATACAAAAATTAGGAAAATAGGATTTTTTTTGTACACTATTCTAAAAATATGCCACTAAAATGATTGCATCATATGTAATGCATAACGTCTCTGCTGCAAAAAGAACTTTTAAACTGGTAGTTTGTCACAAATTTCAGGTTAAAGAAATATTGCAACTTCAATGATTTGAAAATTGCAGGACGATATACTGCAATTTAATCTAATTTGCGGTTAATTGCTCAGCCCTAATGTGGGTTAAAGTGGCAAAAACTGGCACAAAAAGTGGCAAGAGGGAATAAAAAGTGGCTGAAATGGCTTTTAAGCACAAAAAATGGTGGAAATTAGGTGGAATGGGATGAAAATTGATATAAACTGGCAAAAATATGTTAGCTGTGGTTAAAATTGGCAAGAAAGGGTTATAAAAAGTGATTGATAGAGACAATAATCGGTCAACAGAGGCAACAATAGGCAGAAAGTAGCAAGAATTGGTTTAGAAGTGGCAAAAACAGGCAGAAAAAGTGATAGAAAAGGTTTTAAATGGACAAAAATGTTTTTGAAGTGGCAAAAATGTCTTAAAAATGGCAAAATTGGTGTTAAAAGTGATGATAAAGGGTTAACGTTTGTTAAAATTGGTGTAAAATTGCAACAGTGTAACTTAGAAAATATTCTGAGTTTTTTTAAGGCATCTGGTGACCCCCTCTCAGTGTCTCTCGACCCCCAAAGGGGTCTCGTCCCCAAGGTTGAGAACCACTGCTTTATAAGATGTAAAATAATTTGTTGTGTTTGCGTCAGGACTACGGCTACATCCAGACCACGTCCTCCGACGTCCTGAAGAATTTCATCCAGACTGAAGCGGTCTCCTCCCGACCGTTCAGCCTGTTTGACCTCAGCAACGTGGGACTGGTACGTTAAAACCTCAAACACCAGCCGTGGATACGCCTGGTTTTACTTGATTTAGTTAAAGCCTGTCCTCCAGTGAATCAGCTCTGTTGACGTTGTCTTGTTTTTTATTTCAGTTTGGAGCAGAGACGCAGCAGAGTAAAGTCGCTCCCAGCTCTGCAGCCACCAGACCCATCCAGTCCAGCAGAGAGCAGGTACACCACGTCTCACCTGTACTTCTGTTTAAAATGAACACTTCACACGCCGTCTGCTAAGGAAGAAAAACATCTACAGCCCCGATTCCATAAAGGTTGGGACGCTGTGTACAATGTAAATAAAAATAGAAGTCAGTGAATGTCAGATCTCATAAACCCATATTTGAGACATTTTACCATTCATTAAAATAGTAGCTCATTTTGAATTCAGTGGCAGCAACAAATCTCAAAAAAGTAGGGACATGGCCATGTTAACTATTGTGTAGCATCCCCTCTTCTTTATCAACAGTGTGAAATCATCTGAGGATGAGGAGACCAGCTGATGGACCTTTACACATTCATAGAGTTTTTCTTCATGTTAAGAAAGGACTAACATATAGGCAGAATAAAGATTAACAAGGATATGAAAAAGGGAAGGAGATTCATGGAGATTCTCCATTAGGCAGCAGTAGAACGGCTGGTCTAAAAACCACACCAGTCAGTGACTGATTATGAGTTTGGGTTGTTTTTATGTAGTCAGGTGTTTTAAAATAACCAGTAAATGTTCCAGTGAATAATCACAGCCCAGCTGGACTTCCTGAAACCAAGGAAACATTTCCATCATTTTTTTTCTTTTCCAGGGAGGAAAGAGTGAGATATTTGTGGACGTGATTGAGAGGATGTCGGTCGTCATTGGCTCCAATGTGAGTAGCCAAAAAAACACCAAACAGACAGCTTTTAACGTCCAAAACATCAACATTTCAGATCTCTGATGTCTTCTTTGCTGAAACTATGTTTTGAAATGTATTGTTAACCCCTAAAAGTTCCTTCAATATCCTTAAACATTTGTCCCTAAGGAAAAATGTCTTTTTCCCAGAACTGCTGTAAAAATTTTGTATATTAACATTTATTTTCCAGTTTAAGCAAGTCAGCCTTTTAAAACTACTTCAGCCTGAAATAAACATATCCACCTTATTCCCATCCCCCATGATTCTTTGCGTGAAATACTTCCACTCCGTTCTATCTAAATGGGGCTTCGCATAGAAACCAGATGCTGAAAGTGATTATTAGAGCAATTTTGATACTAGAATATGCCATCTTTGACTGCTTCACCTCAAAAGGGATAACATTATTATTTCTCTGCCTTCTTCTAGAGAGTACAGAGTGACGACATTACCTCAGATAACCTAGACGAGCATATTTAGCTAACTGTATCAGCTTCATATTAGTATAGAAAGAGACGATCACGTTTTGTTAAAGGAGTTTGGACACCACCTCCAGATAATTTCTAGTTTGTGGGGTTGCTGAAATGTTCATTTCACAAACTAGCTAATATCTCTTTAAATGTGTGAATTATAATAATAGAACCAAACAATCCTAATAACCTTAAAACAAAAAGTAAGACAATTTGTGTTTGGTACATTACTTCTTTGTTGTAACAGTGTTTCTTGGTAATAAATCTTAAACCATTGGAAAGCCTCTTTATTACCCTTTTAAATGATGCCGCATTTGTAAGGATCATGCATTTGTGGGATGAGCAGCAGAGCTGAGTATGTGGGTTGTGCCCATGAAAAATGTACCAAATCCTCTCTGCCAGTGCCAAACAGCTGATTTTGCTGTTGCTATTGAGTCTTGTTTTGAGCTTCTGGTACATGCAGGTGCTGCCAATCAGGTGCCCTAATAAAGTTTTTGTATTGTATTGTATTGTAAAAATCACTTTAGAAAGCCCTTGAAGAATCGCGTTTTTGATATTATTGTTACTTAATGGGAAGTTCCACCCACATTCATAGCTACAGTAGACCCCCAGGAATAATGTGGTGTCTACCTTATTTGCTTAGTTACAGCTTCAGTACAAAAAAGGTGAAGATGTGATTACAAAATATATTAATATTTAAAATCCGAGGTGAATTCCGATCAAAACAACTGTCATTCTTTGTTAGCATCTGTATCAGCATCTGTTAGCTGCTGTATTAGAATAGATGTATTTAATGTACTTCTGCTTCAGCGCCGGAAGTTTCGCCCATATTCAGATTTGCAGTAGCGGCCCCAGGAATATGTCGAATAAAAGGTAAATTATACTTTTTGGATTTTAACCCTTTGAAGGTCAGAATGTTTACATGAATCCACTGTTTTTAATAGAACAGAATCACAAAAACTCAAACAAAAAAAACACTTTTTTACACACACATCATTATCCAACATCATCAGAGACACTCATCATTTCAGGAGCGAGGCACTCTTGCAGAAACTAGTAAGAAGGGAAATTTTGCAGCATGCTTTGAATAGGAAAAAGTAGTGCCACCTGGTGGGAATATATATTAATTAAAAATTAAATGCTAGTGGTCTAAAATGAAATCCTAAAATAAAGGAATGCATTGCTTTATTTTAAGATAAATGTGGGGTCAAAAATGGCTTTTCAGTGGTTTTCAAAGGGATATTTTTTGTCCTTAGGAACAAGTGTGTCGGTTTTTGTTAAGCTTAGCCATTTTAGGCTAAATGAAGGAACTGAGATGATCATTTTTATAACAATTTAAAAATGAATATCCTGGCAAGTATGAGCTAACGTTTAGGTTTCATTTTCAGTCTTTATTCAGCTTTCTGAGGCTCCGGTTTCCTCTTCAGGTGTTCACAATAAACCAGAAAAACAAACCAGTCACAGCTCATGGATCTGGCTTCTCTCCCTGCTGATGATGATGCTGTATTTGTCACAAACTAGGAATACGACTTTACATTGCTGTTGTGTACAGAAACAAGAATAAGCATGCTTTTTTGCTCAGACACCCCAGCAGTCCTTGGATCTGCAATGAAAGCAAATTAAACAAAAATTGACAAAGCTTAAAAAAGGAATACTAATAAAAGTACATATATGTAAACAAAAATATACATATAAACAAATGTATATATACATATGTATGCAAACATACATATATCCACGTATACCAATAGATGTGTAAATGTACTTGTATAAACTACGTACTAATGTAAAAAAAGAAGAAGAAATTTAAAAAAAGGCTTACCATAGATGCGTAAATTTAAAAAAGAACATTTCGGATAGATTAATTGTGTACAAACTATGTAATACAGTACAGCATGAGTCCTATTTTGATTGTTTCATAGTTACATATCAAGAGAACAGGTCCATGACCTGGATCTGAAGAATTAAACAAAGGAAAAACCTCACAAGAATAAGTGTGCTTAAAGCACAGACAGGCAGACAGATTAAAGTGTATAGCTGAGCAGTGAGGTGCTGAGATGAATATGGTGCTGTATCCTCAAGGTAGAAGGTTTGTTGTATTTATGGAGAGCATGGATTTATGGATTTGAATGACTATAAATATCTATTTATGCCTCAGGGAGTGGTGATGAAGGCCGACATCGAAGGAGAAATCAAAGTGAAGTGCTACATGCCGAGCTGCTCAGGTCAGATTTAATATACATTACTACTGACCATTTCTGTTTTTAACTGCTCATTTCTACTGTAGAGTGTGCCACATTACAGTTTTTATTTACACTCACACAACAAATCTTTACAACCACTAAACAGCAGTGACAGGGACCAAAACAGGATTTAAACACGTCACATAATGCACAGTGTAGGAAATATGGCATCATCAGACATTCATTTAGTCATTATCGGGTCCAAATCCACTATGCAGGACATATTCATGCAAAAATCACCAGTGCATTCATTCTTATTTACTGTTGCGAAATAATTAATGTAGAACTGAAACACATCTCTGAAGCTGATCCCAGATGGTTCAGCTATTAAAATGATGTACGTGATCATTTGAGCTGTTCTTTCCATACTAACAAGGTTCTATGTAAACTCCATTGGAAAAGGTGTTTTTTACAGGCACTCTAACTTTGTAACTAACTACTGAGACATTGTATTGTCTTGCTATGGTGTCAAACAGGATACTGTCAGGATAATCCTGACAGGTACAGTCAGTCAGAAATGACCAAACACTCTTAACATGGCGTCTGTTTTTCGCAGAAATGAGGATCGGACTGAACGAGGAGTTCAGCATCGGCAAATCACAGCTCAGAGGTGAAACACAAACACCAGTCTGATCACAGAAATAGATCTGACTGCCACTAGACTGATCAAATAAATGGATAAACAGCACATAAACCCAGCAAAGTCACAAAATCTAAACTTTTAACCTGCACGTCTTTTTTTAGTTTTTATCGTGAGACTCTTTTTAAGAGTGTTGCAGCCGTTACCTGCTGCAGCTTGAATCAGGCCAGCTGATCGTCCATACTCCAGTTCATCGAGTCACTAGTAACTGGTAGAATGAAGGGATGTTATGAATTTCAGTATCAGACACTCAGAGCCCAGAGAGGAAGTTAGCTGGTCAGACAAAGCTGAAAAATGTTCAAACTTCTCTGAGAATAACCAGGAGAAACTAAGAGGAGATGCAGTATCGTTGACCTCAAGCTCGCTACATATATTGAAGGCATCACCAGACAACTTCAAAGTCTGGATCCTCTAACTTTTTAATTTTTCGGACAAAAAATTCTGACTTTGATATCAGAATTCTGACTTTAATCTCAGTATTCTGACTTTGATGTCAGCATTCTGACTTTAATCTCAGTATTCTGACTTTGATCTCAAGATTCTGACGTTGATCTGAGAATTCTGACTTTGATCTCAAGATTCTGACATTGATCTTAGAATTCTGACTTTGATCTCAGAATTCTGATGTTGATCTCAGTATTCTGACTTTGATCTCAGTATTCTGACTTTAATCTCAGTATTCTGACATTGATCTCAGTATTCTGACTTTGATGTCAGCATTCTGACTTTAATCTCAGTATTCTGACTTTGATCTCAAGATTCTGACGTTGATCTGAGAATTCTGACTTTGATCTCAAGATTCTGACATTGATCTTAGAATTCTGACTTTGATCTCAGAATTCTGATGTTGATCTCAGTATTCTGACTTTGATCTCAGTATTCTGACTTTAATCTCAGTATTCTGACATTGATCTCAGTATTCTGACTTTAATCTCAGTATTCTGACATTGATCTCAGTATTCTGACTTTGATCTCAGTATTCTGACTTTAATCTCAGTATTCTGACATTGATCTCAGTATTCTGACTTTAATCTCAGTATTCTGACATTGATCTCAGTATTCTGACTTTAATCTCAGTATTCTGACATTGATCTCAGTATTCTGACTTTAATCTCAGAATTCTAAATTTGATCTCAGTATTCTGACTTTAATCTCATTATTCTGACATTGATCTCGGTATTCTGACTTTAATCTTAGTATTCTGACAATGATCTCGGTATTCTGACTTTAATCTTAGTATTCTGACAATGATCTCAGAATTCTGACTTTAATCTCAGAATTCTAAATTTGATCTCAGTATTCTGACTTTAATCTCAGAATTCTAAATTTGATCTCAGTATTCTGACTTTAATCTCAGTATTCTGACATTGATCTCAGAATTCTGACTTTAATCTCAGAATTCTAAATTTGATCTCAGTATTCTGACTTTAATCTCAGAATTCTAAATTTGATCTCAGTATTCTGACTTTAATCTCAGAATTCTGACATTGATCTCGGTATTCTGACTTTAATCTTAGTATTCTGACAATGATCTCGGTATTCTGACTTTAATCTTAGTATTCTGACAATGATCTCAGAATTCTGACTTTAATCTCAGAATTCTAAATTTGATCTCAGTATTCTGACTTTAATCTCAGAATTCTAAATTTGATCTCAGTATTCTGACTTTAATCTCAGAATTCTAAATTTGATCTCAGTATTCTGACTTTTATCTCAGTATTCTGACATTGATCTAGGTATTCTGACTTTAATCTTAGTATTCTGACAATGATCTCAGAATTCTGACTTTGATCTCAGAAATCTGACTTTGATCTCAGAATTCCAACTTTGATCTCACAATTCTGATTTTGATCTCAGAATTCTGACTTCTTTCTTTTTTCCCCTAAAGCCCTAAAATGTTCTCCAAACATTGGAATATTTTGTATTATCTGCTCTGAAACATGTCTCAGACGTGTCTCTCTGCAGGGCTTTATTTCATGTTGTTTCAGGTGTTTTTCCCATGTTGATCCATCCTCAGGTTACGGGTCTTCTGTTCGTGTCGACGAGTGCAGCTTCCACCAGGCGGTCCGACTCGATGAGTTCGACAGTAATCGGATCCTCCGTCTCTGTCCCAGTCAGGGAGAGGTGCTCTTACACACTCAGTTTCTTAATGTTTTTTCTCTGGTTGTTCCAGATCTCTTTACTCTGCTGATGTAATCCTGATAATAACTAAAGCTTTATATGACAGGACTCAGATCAGAACTGACTGACATCTAGACTCATAAAAAAAGCTATAAAAACAATAAAGACTGAACACTGACTTTAATATTGTCTTATTTTATGATATAATACCAACTTGATGAAGGACTTTATTATCTGTCTTACTCTTCACTCATTCATGTACTTGTTTTTTTCATTATTTTAGGGCTTATTAAGCACCTATGCTTTTTCAACCATAAATGTTCTTTACCTTTAATGCATAAAACCTCTCACATAAAGAGGTGACAGTCTGATTACATTAATGTGCTGTGCCAAATCATCCTTCCTCTTTCTTCATAGCAAACAGTAATGCAGTACCAGCTGAGTGATGATCTGCCTTCAGCTCCTCCATTTAGACTCTTCCCAACCATCGAGAGAGACAGCGGAGGAAGGTAGACTCAAAATCAAATCCCCTTTCCAGTCCTAAACCCTGAGTTTAGACTGGATTTTGGTTTAAACCAGACACCCTAGCACCTGGTTGTATCTGTCCTGGTTGTTCCGTTCCCATTCAACCGTTATCCTCCTCTTCTATTTGAGGTCAGGTCTTGATGGCAGTTCAACCCAACATCCCTCTCCTTAGTGACCTTGTCCAGCTCCTCCTGGAGGGTATCAAGGCTTTGCCAGGCCAGATAGGTTATAAAATCCCTCCAGTAGGTTCTGGGTCTGCCTTGAGGTCTCCTCCCAGTTGGACATACCTGGAAGACCTCCACATGGAGGCGCACTGGAGGCTTCTTGATCAGATGTGTGGTGTAGCCTGCAGAAGTGGGTGTCATAAATTCAGAGTATATCCAGACAGAGGTCGAGTGTCCATGTGTAATCAGATATGCAAGAGCAGTGTAACACAGGACATTGATCCTTTGCTGATGGCTTGAGAAGGATCGATGGCCTGTGTTTTACTGCTCCTGCATATTTAGTACATCTAAAACAGGCCATCACTCCTGCATCAGGTAGGAAGGATCATTATGATGAGGGAAGAAAGCTGATAGGAAGTGGTGGGCCTTCATGACAGTAGATATAACTGACCCAGCCAGCCAACAGCCAATCAGAGTACAGACAGCAGGCCTCGTTCACCAATCTTAAGAAAGTTTCTCAACTGCCAGCAGAGAGGAGGATCAGGAGAGCTACATCCAGCAACATCAATTTCCTGAGAGGGGGCGGAGCCAGACTGCTCATTAACATTTAAAGCCACAGACACAGAAATGGCTTGTTCTGAGCAGGGCTTAAACAGAGGGGTTTTTAGACATACAAAAATCCAATACTGGACTGTTTGTTCAGCAACAAACTTGTCTTAAAGGGGTAAAATATGTGACCTTTAACAACAAACTTCTTCTTAAGAACGGTCAGTGAGTGCAGACCAGTAAGTGTTAGTCTTCTTCCCTTAGGAATGAGCGGAGCATACTCCTAAACATTGAGCATTAGTGGAGTTTTAGATAAGAATTAGTATACTGTATGGAGTCTAATCAATTACTGGGTATTCTCCATATAACTGCGCTTACCCTGGACTGTAACACTGATCCTGATCACATGCCCAAACCACCTACACTGGCTCTCTGCACTCTCTCACTGCCTACACAATGCTGGATTAAGCTAGAGCATGGCTCCACTAGGGCTGTACCTGTTCTCTATTCAAAAGTTTTAATGGCACAAACTGGAGGTTTGAACAGGATTAAAACAAAGATTGGACCGCCTGATCTTATTCTAGTGAAGAATGATTTTCTTTAACTCTTTGTTCATATATCACATCAAATGAATAATTATTAAAAAACAATGTTACTCAAAGAAACAGGCACATAGGCATTAATGAGCATGATTATTCTTAAGTATCACAACAGAGTCTGGCCTTGGGGAAAACTGTTCTTGAGATATACTCGGGTTGTAAAGTTTGATCCATGTCCCATCTGTTAATACAGAGGAGGCGGAGCTTCTGAACTATCCTGCAGCCTGTCAGCAGAAGAGGCTCTAAACCTTTTGGCTCTTTTTTCCATAGGCTTTTGTTTTGTCCAGCTTTTTATATGTTCTGCTCGTGTGTGTCTGATTGTGGTTCATATGTTAACCCATTTAGACGTAAGGCTGCCAAAAATAGCACCCTCTACCACTGAAGAATTGTTTTAAAACATCCTTTCAACACCACTCTTGTGGTTCATCAGTCACATGTTTTAAAAACAATGAGACCATTGAAAGATGTATCATCTGGTCTTAAAGGTAAAGTTGCCAATGCTGCATCAGGCTCACAGTTTATGCTTTGTCTTTGTGCAGGCTGCTGATGTACCTGAAACTCCGCTGTGATCTGCCACCAAAAAGGTCAGTATTTGAATTTGTAAGTAACAGTTAAATTGAAGTTGAAGTTAAATTAAACTAAAGCTACTGCATAAACTGTTAAGTAGCATAAACCATTAAGTAGCAAAAACCGTTAAGTAGCATAAACCCTTAGGTAGCATAAACTGTTAAGTAGCATAAACCGTTGGGTAGCATTAACCATTAAGTGGCATAAACCGTTAAGTAGCATAAACCCTTAGGTAGCATAAACTGTTAAGTAGCATAAACCATTAAGTAGCATAAACCCTTAGGTAGCATAAACCATTAAGTAGCATAAACCATTAAGTAGCATAAACTTTTAGGGCGGGTATTGACAGGGATGTCAACACCCCCTGACTGCAGTGCAGTCATGATGGACCGGAGCTGGACCCAGTGGAAGTCCGGGGTTCGGCCCATGTTTAAGTATCGTTGTCAGACTGAATGTCTCACACTGGCGTGCTCAGGAGAGCGAGGATGGGAAGGTCAGCTGACTGTTTTGAGCACCTAGCCCTGATCCAGCTTATGGTAAACTAGGCTCCCAGGACCTGCTGATGGTGATAACAATGATCATTAGGATAATTAAAATGATCATTATGATGATTAAAACTGTAATTATGATTCAGAAAATGATCACTATATTGTCGTGATGATAATTTTGATTATGATAATGACAACTAAGATGATGATGATGTTATACTGATGATAAAACATACTGATGCTGCTGCTGATGATGATGATGATGATGGCCATTGCGATGATGTCACTGTCTCTCTTCCCACAGTGCTGCTATCAACGTGTGCGCGTCGATCCCGGTCCCTAAAGGCTCACTGAGGTGAGGCGTTTCATTCAAATCAGCTGCATTTCTCCGACTCTGTTTGTTATTAAAATGAGTCAGTATGTAAAAACTGCTCTGCTGCAGACCTGAGGCTGTTCTGCTTCACCTCTATCAGCTGTTATTTGAATATAACTCTAAGTATTTATCCTCCACAGCTTTTCTTTTTGAGAGTTGGCTCTTTAAAATCAGAGAATCTGTTTAACCCAGACATGAGGGAGCGACCTTTAATCTCTGTGAGGACGCCAAAGGTTAAAAATATTTTTTTAGTTTGGAGTCCAGCTGACTTTTCAGACAGTAAACATTAGCTTTATAAACGTTAGCAAAGTAGGACTCATCACAGAGCAGAATGAGGCGCTCCTCATTTGTTATTTAAAACGTATGGAAATGAAAGTCAATGACTCGTAGGGGAAAAAGTGCTTCAACATGAGATAGAGCTTTTGTTTTTCATATGTTAGCAGTAGTTTGAGACTGCTTAGGGATGTGAGTGAATCCGCTTTTCTTGTGGTCCGTCCAGTTTCTTCCCCCCATTAAGAGCCAAGTTGAAGTGGGCTAAATAAGTCGACCCAGACATCAACCTTTTTACCTCAATAATGATTTTTCCACCCCCAACCTCCAACTCTGTTTGTTCTGTAAATATTGGTATAATTTTAGAACAAACAACTGAAAGAAACAGACATGGATTAACAATTTCTGGTTATTCATTGAAACATTTGAAATCAAAACACACATCAACTGAAATAAAAAAGTTTTTCGTAAAAAGTCAAATATTTCCAAGAAAAGAGGAAACAAATTAAATAATTGACATGGCAGATTTATGCTGGTTAGGGGCTCTAAATGTTGATTTTGATTATTTTTCGATTAATTGCCCAGCTCTAATTGATAGTTCCTTTCCAGATGTTAGAGCTGCCCACGCCATAGGCACTAATGCAACCCCATACCATCAGAGATGCAGGCTTTAGACCTGAGACAGGAGAACAAGCTGGATGCTCCCTCTCCTCTTTAGTCCACAGGACACGGCGTCTGTGGTTTCCTCTGACCACAGAACAGTTTTCCATGTTTCCTCAGTCCATGTTAAATGAGCTTTGGTCCAGAGAAGACGGCGGTGTTTCTGGATCCTGTTCACATATGGCTTCTTCTCTCCATGATCCGTCTTTAACTGTCATTGTTGGATGGCACGGCCAACTGTGTTGACAGACGATGATTTCTGGAATGTTCCTGAGCCCATAGAGTGATTTCACTACAGAATCATGCCTGTTTTTAATGCAGTGGCCCCTGAGGGCCCCCTCAGCCTTGTCCCTTGCTCTCAGAGATTTCTCCAGATTCTCTGAATCTGTTGATGATATTATGGACTGTAGATGGAGGGAGATTCAAAGTCTTCACTATTTCACGTTAAGGAACATTTTTTGTGTAGATTTTCCACAATTTTAAACTCAGTTTTTCACAGGTTGGTGAACCTCTGCCCATGTTTACTTCTTAGGGACTCTGCCTATCTAAAATGCTCCTTTTATACCCAGTCATGTTACTGACCTGCTGATAATTAACCTAATTAGTTCAGTTTTTGTTGACATGTTACAGAGTGTCCCAACTTTTTAGGAATTGGGGTTGTATTTCAAATGGAGAATGAGTACTGTCTGAACATTTTAGTCAAATTCTAACAGTACTGATATTTTAGGTCACTTAGAGATCCCAAGGGAAATTCAAGGCATCCTTAAGCAGCTTACAGACACTAACAGACATCTGACATGACAGAAAACAATTTTCCTTACCCAAGAACACAGAAAAACACAAGAACCCCCAACCTCCCCACCCTCCCACCCCACATAAATAACCCCCCCCCCCCATGTACCTTCCCCTTCCCAGCGTCCTCTATACACTTCTTCAGTGCAAGATGTTGAAATAAAAAATTTAAAATGTTGAAATAAAACATAGTCTCTTACGGTTCACTTACGGTGAAATTAAATATTACCTATCTACTGCACACTTAAAACACATTAGGGCTGTGGCTCCCTGATATTTTCTTTGGGACCTCCTTTGGAAGGTGAAAATTTTTTTAGGCCCCCATATTAACTTGTAAAAACATGTGAATGTATCACTAACACATCGTCATTCACAGTTTTTGCAAACAAATTCCTTTTTCTAGACTTAATCACAACATAAAACCTGAACATTTCAGTCATCAGCTTGTGTTTCTTAGCATTGCTTTGCCCCACCCCCCTGGGGGGCCCACGGTGGACTTTAGGAACCGCTTCATAGGAGTACCTGTCTGTCAACAGAGACTACAGTCTGCAGTGTTGTTCACACACTTCAGTAGTAACAGGTTTTTCCACGAGCACCAGCTTTCAGCAGTCCCATCGCTGTCTCTTGTTTTTTAGCAGATTTCAGTGAAAATGTGCTCAAGGATTCGTTGGTAAATTTTTAACATCACAACAAAAACTTGCACCCATCCTCTAGAGGTGGTGGTTGGAGCCTCTGGGCACCCTTACAGCATGTCTGATAAAGTTGGAGACCGTGTGTTTTAACACTGCGAATCTCAAGTGGGCTAGCATGAAGATCAAGCCTAGTAAGTCCAGGAGCATCTCAGTATCCAGAGGGAAGATTGTTGACAGGGAGTTTTTTTGTAGATGAGGAAGAGATACCATCGATCAGGGAGAAGCCAGTAAAAAGCTTAGGAAGATGGTATAATGAAGAGCTTGATGACAGTGAACAGGTAGAGCAGTTTAGAAAAAATGTAGTGGAGGGATTAGGGAGGATTGATAAATCAGGGCTCCCAGGGAGGTTGAAGTTATGGTGTTTGCAGTTTGGGCTGTTTCCTAGACTGATGTGGACCATGTCAGTTTATGAGATCCCAATATAGAAGGTAGAGAAGCTGGAAAGAGTAATTAGCTCATTTGTAAGGAAGTGGTTGGGCGTTCCTCAGTGCCTTAGCAGTGTGGCACTGTATGGCAAAGGGATACTCCAACTCACGATCACTAGCTTAACAGAAGAGTTCAAGTACTCCAAGGTTAGAACAGAGCTGCTGTTAGCAGGGAGTAAAGATAGACTAGTTAGAAGTGTAGTTCCAAATCTAGGGGAAGGAAATGGAACCCAAGACAGGCAGTAGAGGAGGCAGAGGCAACTGTTAGGATGCTGAGATTGTAGGCAATGTCCAGATAGGTCGGGGAGGCCTGGGGCTTGGCTCAAGTTGACCGGCATGGAACAAAGCAGGTCCTAAAGATAGAAGGAGACTGGTAGTGGAACAGGTACGTAGACAGGAGGAAGTAGTCAGGTGTACTAAGGCTGTGGCTCAGGCTAAGCAGGGACAGTGGATGAACTGGGAGAGTGTAGAGAAGATGAAGCTGAGTTGGAGAGACCTATGGAGTATGGAAGATAGGCGGATTAAATTCCTGCTAGGGTCTACCTATGACGTCCTACCATCACCCAGAACCTAAAGTGCTGGGTTGACGGGGACCCATCGTGTCCTTTGTGCTCTGAGACAGCAACCTTGAGGCACATTTTGACAGGATGTTAGATCAGTCTGTCACAAGGTAGATATACATGGAGGCATGACAGGGTTTTGAAGAGTCTAGCAGCAGGAATTGAAAACAGAAGGCGACAGGTGAATGCAGGACAGAATCAGGGAACGAGGACGGTTCAGTTTGTCAGAGAGGGAGAGAAGGTTAAAGGAGGCAGGTCTTTAGGTAGGCACCAGTTAGGCCAGTTAAAGGATGCTAAGGACTGGGAGATGCAGGTAGATTTAGGAGGAAAACTTGTTGAGGTTGATTTGTGGAGGCAATAGTAATGGATTAGGGATTTCTTCACTGAGCGCTGATCCTCTTTATAAGGCACAAGTATCTTGTGTTTCAGTCAAAAAAAGACCTTTCTGTGGAGCCATGACCCACATTAACCCATCAGACTGTCCTGACTGAGGCTCTGTGGTTTACTGTTGCTGTGACAGCGTTAAATCATGTGGAAGCTCTCAGCGGAATTATTAATCAAATCAGCGTGTTTGTGTTTTCAGTTTGTCTCAGGAGCTCAGCAGTCCGGATCAGAGCGCTGAGCTGAAGCTGCAGAGTCGAGCCGTGGAGTGGAAGATCCCTCGCTTCACTGGAGGGACACAACTGTCTGCCCTGTTCAAGGTCACTACACACAGCACATGTAGATGTAGACCTGGTCCACAGGTAGACCAGGATTTTTGGGAATGGACGTTTTCCTCCTTCGTTTTTCAACATTTTCAAAAATGTCTTCATCCACGTGAAAACACAAAACCTCACTGTTAGCACTGTAAAAGCCACTGCAGGTCAGCAGTAGTCTGGCCTTCATTGTGTGAGAAGCAGCTCACCCACAGACAGCAACCGTGCCCTTCAGGTGATCATGGACAAGGTTCATACAGGTTCTGGAAATCCTGGAAAACATTTGAGTTTTTAAGGTTTGAAAGTGCCCCAATTGGGTGAGCCCATACAAAGTCTTCAGCCTCCTCCCTTTTATTGATTTTATGAATCAATCATGGTCAATATAATTTTGCTTTTTGACAAAAACAAAACACTTTTTAATGTCTAAGTGGAAACAGATTTCTACAGGTTAATGACATTAAATAAAAATCAGCCATGTAAAATAGGTGACTGCATAAATATTAACCCCTTTAAAGTGACTGAGCTAATCCAACAGAGGTCCAGACAGTTGGTGCTAGTAGTCTCACAGTTGGTGATTGTAGTCTGAAGACACCTGTGTCTGGAAGGTCCAGTCACTGGTTCATCAGTATTCCTAGCTACCATTACACCATGGAGACAAAAGAACACACCATGCAGCTCAGAGAAAAGGTTATTGAAAAGTCTAAGTCAGGGGATGGAGACAGAAACATCTCCAAGTCTGTGAACATCCCCCAGAGTTCAGTTAAATCCATCATGAAGAAATGAAGGAATATGTCACATGTGTAAATCTGCCTAGATCAGACCGTCCTCACAAACTGAGTGGGCGTGCAAGAAGTCTGATCATGTCAAACAAGTAAAATCTGATTAAGCATAAAAATCCTGCATGAAGCTGGTATTTGGTGACAAACTCCTGATTATTTCTGTGTACTGATCTTCTCTTCAGCTCGAGGTCCCGGGTCTCAGCTCGGCCTCCATGTTGGAGGTCGGTCCGGTCGGTCTGAGCTTCGAGCTTCCCAAACTCACCGCCACGGGACTTCAGATCCGCTTCCTTCGCCTGTCACCTGTCCAGCCCGGCCCCTCGCAGCGCTGGGTCCGCTACGTCACACATTCAGACTCCTACATCATCAGAGTTTAGCCCCACAAATCTCTGCTGCATAGACTCCTCAGTTTTATGATGGAGCAGCTGAATGTCTGATAATAATAAGAGGAGAAACAGACGACAATAGTGGAGTTCTTCATCACATCAACCAAAATGTGACTTAAATGAGAACATGTCCTTGAAATCACATTTTTGTATGTGCTTATTTATTTCAACCTAAGAGATAATCACACACGTGTATTTTTATCTGTCTGTAAATAAAGACAAAGACACGGACCATCTCTACAATATTGTTGTTTTTCATGTTTATATCTTTGTTTTGAACGGATGTCAACATTAGAAAGAACCACAAGATTCCAAATCACATCAGGAAAAATACAACTTCAGTTCATTAAATGATAAAAGGTTAAAAAAAAACCCTTTAAAGTACAGAAAAGGATGAGGTTAACAGAGAAAAAAAAATCTTATTCTGAGATTAAAGTCAGAATTCTGAGATTAATGTCAATATTCTGAGATTAAAGTCAATATTCTGAGATTTAAGTCAGTAATCTGAGATTAAAGTCAATATTCTGAGATTAAAGTCAGTAATCTGAGATTAAAGTCAGTATTCTGAGATTAAAGTCAATATTCTGTGATTAAAGTCAATATTCTGAGATTAAAATCAATATTTTGAGATTAAAGTCAGTAATCTGAGATTAAAGTCAATATTCTGAGATTAAAGTCAGTAATCTGAGATTAAAGTCAGTATTCTGAGATTAAAGTCAGTAATCTGAGATTAAAGTCAGTATTCTGAGATTAAAGTCAGAATTCTGAGATTAATGTCAATATTCTGAGATTAAAGTCAGTAATCTGAGATTAAAGTCAATATTCTGAGATTAAAGTCAGTAATCTGAGATTAAAGTCAGTATTCTGAGATTAAAGTCAATATTCTGTGATTGAAGTCAATATTCTGAGATTAAAATCAATACTTTGAGATTAAAGTCAGTAATCTGAGATTAAAGTCAATATTCTGAGATTAATGTCAATATTCTGAGATTAAAGTCAGTAATCTGAGATTAAAGTCAATATTCTGAGATTAAAGTCAGTAATCTGAGATTAAAGTCAGTATTCTGAGATTAAAGTCAATATTCTGTGATTAAAGTCAATATTCTGAGATTAAAATCAATATTTTGAGGTTAAAGTCAATATTCTGAAATTAAAGTCAGTAATCTGAGATTAAAATCAGTGCCAGTGTGGTGTCCAAACATGAATCAGTACAGGCTGATATTCAGTAGAATCACATTGAAGTTGGTAACATGATTGCCCTATTCCTTTGTGTCAGACCTGTCTTTAAAAGCTAACAGTAAATGTTTATTTACACAAACACCCTTACAGTCTTCAAGAGGAAAAAACGTGAATAATTCTTGTGTTTATGGGAAGTTTTAAAAGCAGAAATCCAGTTTTAACTCTGATGAGAAGATTCTCATTTTAGCTGAGAGCATGTGTTTTATTTACCCAGGCTTGTTTCACTTCTCCTTTGGAATCATTGATTTTAACCTCAGCACAGCAGCTTCTAACTTTTGTAAAAGTAGGACAGAATAAAAGGAATCTTTATTGATCCAACAGCGGGGACATTTCACACTCAACAGCCGCAAAGAAACAACAAAGATAGGAAAAGCAGGAAGTCATCTAGGGTTTGCACAATTCTATAACTTTAAGCTTTAGTAAGAATCTAATAAAATCCAAACTATATGATCCACCATGTAGTTCAAAGAGGGGCTACTGGACTGGTTCCATCAAGTCCAGTTGCTCCTCTTTACACCAATATTTGGATAACCATTGACCTGGTCTGGATAAATGAGAACCACCAAAGCAACCCCAGACCATCATACCACTAAGACCATGTTTGACTGGTAGTCTGAGTTCTTTTGGTGAAATGTGTTAGTTTGACTCCAGATGGAACGGGGCACACACCTTCCAGAAAGTTCCTCTTCTGTCTGGTCAGTCCACAGAATATTTCCCAGAAGTCTTGGGGATCATCAGGATATTTTTAGTCTAATGTGAGACGAGCCTTGTGTTCTTGTTGCTCAGCAGTGATTGTGGCCTTGGAACTCTCCCATGATGCCATTGTTGCCCAGTCTCTTTCTGATTGTTGAATCATGAACTCTGACCTTACCTGAGTCAGTGAAGCCCGCAGGTCTTTAGATGTTGTTCTGGGCTCTTTTCCAACAGGTTTACCACTGTTCAAAGTTTTCTTCATTTGTGGATAATGTTTCTCACCGTGGTTGACTAGAATCTCAAAGCCTTGGAAATGGCTAGCTGTTCCTGGGAAGGCTCACTGTTTGTTCATACCAACCATCTTTCCCATGCTGGGACTTTCCATTCTTGGCAAAGTGATTGGAACTGGCCAACAAAAGTCTACTATTTGGCAAAAATGGAGGGTGAAAGCCCCAACATCCCCAGCTTCACCAACATTCCATCCTCTGCCTTTGATAATAATGTCATCAAAGATTATAAAACATTCCACCCATACCTTTGAGGGTCTTTAGATGTTGTTCTGGGTTCTTCTGGGACTTCCTGGATGAGTTGTCCATGCGCTCTTGGAGACATTTTAGTAGGCCAGCTGTAGTTTTCTCCATTTGTGATTAATGGCTCTCACCATGATTGACAGGAGTCCCAAAGCCTTAGAAATGTCTCTGTAACCCTTTCAGGCTGATAGATGTCAGTAACGTTGTTCCTCATCTGTTCTTGAATTTCTTTAGATGGTTCTGTGATGTGCTGGTGACAGCACCTCCTGCACATTGTTTAAGTTGGGCATAAGCATTGCAAACATTTTGTAGCTGAACTATTAGCAACATGTTTGTACAATTGTGATGTTTTCATTAATATTTATGAGCCTGTCTATGATAAACAGTAGATGTAAATATTTAAAGCTTGGTACCGATCAATCATTGAAATAAAGGAGTGATTCATTATAAAGCAGATGATATGAAAAGACAGCCTTATGGTACACAGTTCACTGATAATCAAACTGCCCGTAAAGGTCGTCGTTTTCAGCCACTGTAAAGCATTATCCACCTTCAGCAGTCCTTTAAAATCCTCTGCAGAGCGTCTTCATGACCAGACGACGATGGTGACGGTAACGGTCCTGGTGTAGCTCCCACCGACAGGATACGGAGAAAAGAAAATATCCTGGAAAGAGAAACTGTAAAAACACAAACTAGAGTGGACAGAGACGGACTGACAGCCAACATCCTGTTAGAAAGGCTCTGATAAGCTCTGTCTCATTAAGCCCTGCTCTGTGTTTCATTTAGTGTTTTTGTCATAAAATGTTTCTGTTTAATTTTTTAAAGTTTGTGTTTCATGATTGAAAAAATTTATGTTACACATTTTTATTTTTTTCATGTTTCAAACTTTTTTGTCATAAAACGTTTCTGTGTTTCGTATTGTTTTAATGTTTATAGTTTCCTAGTTTTTGAGAAAAAAATAATGTATCATACTTTTAGTGTTTTGTAACAGGTTTCTGGTCTTTAAATGCTTTGTAAATCAAATGTTTTGGTCTTGGTCATACAATATTTCCATGTTTCATAGTTTTAAAAAAATAGTGTTTTATAACTGTTTTTGAGTTTCAGAATTTTTTTTTTTTGCTGTTTCATCTTTAAGAAAAAGAAAATGTTTTGTGTTTAATTTTTTTCATTTTTTGTGTTAAATAGTTTTTGAATTTTTTTTTTTATGTGATTCATAAAATGTTTGTTTCATAAAATGTTTTGCAGTTCAAAATATAATAGCAATGATTTCCTGTTCTATAAATGAATATGGTCATAAAAAAATCTATAAATAAATGAAATGTTTTTTTCTGTTTTATAATCTTTGTGTCATTGAAAAACGTGTGTTTCATGAGGGGGTTTGTTGGCTATTTTTGGTGTGTCATAAAATACATTTCCACCTCTGTCTCACCTTTTTCCATGAGATGTTTTATGGTCTCATACAAATATTTTGGTACCTTGTTTTGTTTCTGTTTCTCACTAGATGTTTTTTGTGTTTCGTGAACTGCTTTTCTGCCTCAGGAAATGTTTGTGTGTTCAACTGTGTCTTAATTTAACCAAATCAAAGGCTTTTGGATTGGGACGCTTTCGAGTTTTGTGAAACATAATACTCTTGTTTTTTTGTTGATTTTTTAAAATGACTTATTATTTACCTGTGTTTTACATTTCATTAAATGTGTATCTTTTTCACAAGATGTTTTTTCGTTTCTCTAAAAGTTTTATCGTTTCATAACAACCTTTCCCGTTTTACTCAATGTGCCTGCAAGTGTTCGCATTTAATGAACTGGTTTCATGTTGTAATGTTTTCCTTTTTATGTGTTATGAAATGTTGTTGTGGTTAAAGCTTAAAGACAGCCTCCCTGCTCATTTTCATCACATTTTACAGCCCAGGGGTTCTCAATGTTGGGGTTGGGACCCCATTGGGGGTCGTAAGAGACTGAGAGGGGGTCTCCAGATGCCTTAAAAAAACTACCTAATTTTTGCCACTTTTATCTAATTTTTGCCCTCTTTTTGTTATTTTGCCACTTTTATCTAATTTTTGGCTTTTTTGGTTATTTTGCCACTTTTACCTCATTTTTGCCCTCTTTTTGTTATTTTGCCACTTTTATCTAATTTTTGGCTTTTTTGGTTATTTTGCCACTTTTACCTAATTTTTGCCCTCTTTTGGTTATTTTGCCACTTTTACCTAATTTTTGCCCTCTTTTTGTTATTTTGCCACTTTTACCTAATTTTTGGCTTTTTTTGTTATTTTGCCACTTTTACCTAATTTTTGGCTTTTTTTTGGGTTATTTTGCCACTTTTACCTAATTTTTGCCCTTTTTGGTTATTTTGCCACTTTTATCTAATTTTTGGCTTTTTTTTGGTTATTTTGCCACTTTTACCTAATTTTTGGCTTTTTTTTTGGTTATTTTGCCACTTTTACCTAATTTTTGCCCTTTTTGGTTATTTTGCCACTTTTATCTAATTTTTGCCCTCTTTTTGTTATTTTGCCACTTTTACCTAATTTTTGGCTTTTTTGGTTATTGTGCCACTTTTATCTAATTTTTGCCCTCTTTTTGTTATTTTGCCACTTTTACCTAATTTTTGGCTTTTTTTGTTATTTTGCCACTTTTACCTAATTTTTGGCTTTTTTTGTTATTTTGCCACTTTTACCTAATTTTTGGCTTTTTTGGTTATTTTGCCACTTTTACCTAATTTTTGCCCTCTTTTTGTTATTTTGCCACTTTACCTAATTTTTGGCTTTTTTTGTTATTTTGCCACTTTTACCTAATTTTTGGCTTTTTTGGTTATTTTGCCACTTTTACCTAATTTTTGCCCTCTTTTGGTTATTTTGCCACTTTTACCTAATTTTTGGCTTTTTGGAGGTTATTTTGCCACTTTTACCTAATTTTTGGCTTTTTGGAGGTTATTTTGCCACTTTTACCTAATTTTTGGCTTTTTTGGTTATTGTGCCACTTTTACCTAATTTTTGGCTTTTTTGGTTATTGTGCCACTTTTACCTAATTTTTGCCCTCTTTTGGTTATTTTGCCACTTTTACCTAATTTTTGGCTTTTTTTGGTTATTTTGCCACTTTTACCTAATTTTTGGCTTTTTTGGTTATTTTGCCACTTTTACCTAATTTTTGGCTTTTTGGTTATTTTGCCACTTTTATCTAATTTTTTGCTTTTTGGAGGTTATTTTGCCACTTTTACCTAATTTTTGGCTTTTTTGGTTATTTTGCCACTTTTATCTAATTTTTGCCCTTTTTTGTTATTTTGCCACTTTTACCTAATTTTTGGCTTTTTTTGGTTATTTTGCCACTTTTACCTAATTTTTGGCTTTTTTGGTTATTTTGCCACTTTTACCTAATTTTTGCCCTTTTTGGTTATTTTGCCACTTTTATCTAATTTTTGCCCTCTTTTTGTTATTTTGCCACTTTTACCTAATGTTTGGCTTTTTTGGTTATTTTGCCACTTTTACCTAATGTTTGGCTTTTTTGGTTATTTTGCCACTTTTACCTAATTTTTGGCTTTTTGGTTATTTTGCCACTTTTATCTAATTTTTGGCTTTTTGGAGGTTATTTTGCCACTTTTATCTAATTTTTGGCTTTTTTGGTTATTTTGCCACTTTTATCTAATTTTTGCCCTCTTTTGGTTATTTTGCCACTTTTATCTAATTTTTGGCTTTTTTGGTTATTTTGCCACTTTTATCTAATTTTTTTTGCCACTTTTACCTAATTTTTGGCTTTTTTGGTTATTTTGCCACTTTTATCTAATTTTTGGCATTTTTTGTTATTTTGCCACTTTTACCTAATTTTTGGCTTTTTTTGGTTATTTTGCCACTTTTACCTAATTTTTGGCTTTTTTGGTTATTTTGCCACTTTTACCTAATTTTTGGCTTTTTGGTTATTTTGCCACTTTTACCTAATTTTTGGCTTTTTGGTTATTTTGCCACTTTTATCTAATTTTTGGCTTTTTGGAGGTTATTTTGCCACTTTTACCTAATTTTTGGCTTTTTTGGTTATTTTGCCACTTTTATCTAATTTTTGCCCTCTTTTGGTTATTTTGCCACTTTTATCTAATTTTTGGCTTTTTTGGTTATTTTGCCACTTTTATCTAATTTTTTTTGCCACTTTTACCTAATTTTTGGCTTTTTTGGTTATTTTGCCACTTTTATCTAATTTTTGGCATTTCTAACCCATTTCTGCTACTTTAAAATCCAATTTCACCACCTTTTCCACCATTTCTAGCCACTATTAACCCATTTTAGCTATTTTTAACATAGTCTAATTCTGTTTATAACAAAAGGATTTACATGTTAAGAGGGCTACTTCCTACACAGATGAATTAAAAATGTTTCTTTGATAAGAGCGGTTATGATTCAGGTTAAATATAAAACACCACAGTTTAACTTTACAGTGGGCCACGATTGTGCTGGCCCCCAGGTCGGCTGGGCCCCAGAAAGCTCTCTCATTCCCCCCTCATGGACGGCCTTGTCTCCACAGGACTATTCTAGAATATTCACGGCTGTGTTCATCCTCCTTCAGGTCCAGGGGGGTCCCTGGTCCCCGGTCTCTGGCACCTTTATTTTGAGGGCTGAAAAGGTTGAGGACCTGTGTTACAGCCACTAAAAGCCGATAAGGTGTGTTAGAACAGGTGTGTGTGATCTGCAGCTTTAATAATCATCTTGTCGGTCTGTAATGAGTCTTAAATATCTCCGATCCTCTGACTCAGTTGTCTTTACCATGAATCAACATTATTGCTGCTCCTTGTTGTCATGTTGCTGAAGACTCAGCGTTGCGCAACGTGATCTGCAGCCGCTGCAGACACACACTAACACCAGCACACACTCAGAAACACACACACGAACACCCCTACCAGCACACACTCAGAAACACACACTAACACCAGCACACACTCAGAGATCCTGCCTTTGCGGAAGCCAGAGGAGCCGAGGCGGCGCTAAATTAAATTAGCATACTAACTAGTTAGCAGAGCTCGGATGTGGATGGACGGCTGAACGGAGCTGCAGCACAGACTCTCACTGCTTCTACTCACAACACACCGCCTCTTCGGGCTCATTTTGTCCGGATTTTGCTGCAGTCAGCCTGCCGAGGAGATGGGGGACAAGGCGGGCACCAGGTAGGACGGCTAAGCTAACGTGCTAACAGCTAGTTAGCATCCGCTCTCACGCACTTTGCTAACGTTAGCCGAGTTGGTGCTGCTGCTGCTGGCCCGGGCGGGGGAGCTTTTCCCCAGCCGGGGATGCTTGGAATTGCCCACTTTAAACTTAAAACATGACCCACAGAGAATCCAGGGACCCCCAGGTCGTGACTTCATCTCTAATACCGTGACCTGGTTCTGATATGAGGAGGCGAAGTTAGCCCAGCAGCAGGGTGGGGTTAGCTAGCTCCAGCCTCCGCTCACAAATCTGTCAAATCTCTGAATCTGGATCACGCTCCTATCTGATGGGGAAAGAGCCGAATATTTGGCAGTTCTGCACCCTGACACGTGTATTTTATACATCCAATAACACACACAGCTTCAAGCGTTTATCAGAAGGAATTCCCACGGTGCCTTTCCTGCAAAATACGGCCGTAGTGGGCGGAATCGACCCGGGGAAATCTGCAATTTAACTCCAAAGTTTGTCAAATAAACGGCTGATTTCTACATGGAATCAACGCCGAATTCAATACCAGACTTTAGTAAGTCTTAACCCGCACAGACATTCATTACATCTTGATTATAACACACGGAATATCTGAAATGCAGTAATATTTCTCGGTGTTTGGTGCGAGCGCAGTTTGCACTAATGGATGCTAATTTCGGGTGTCAGGGTACCGCAGGCTTGTGCTAATTAGCCGTAAATGTATTTGGTGAGTTTAGAGGATAATATTTAAGCTGTTGCCTCATTACTTTGGACAAAGATTGGTTTCGATGATGCTTTACAGTTATATTGAGCAGATTAATGGCGATAACGGCTCTGATTCAGGTTGTTTTTGACAGATGAAGATGCTCTGTTGACATACTTTCATTTTCCAGCGTTTTAATGGTTGTGAGGTTTTTACACAAATAATATGAAGCTTTTAGATTATTTAATGTGCATACATTTATTACACATACACGAGAGAGTTGCCATAGTACTAGAATATCAGTCTGAGGTGATATTAGTGAAATTCAAACGTGTTTTGATACCAGGGCCGTGAAAACAGACGTCCAGGGCACCCAGCCTTTGGTCATCTCTCCTTTTACATTAAAATGCTACAAAGTGGCACGTTTAGTATTTTATGGATCTTTAATTTGCCACGTTTTAATCGGTCTCCTTTTATCCACTGCAGTATATTTTGCACAAGTGAGTCAAATTCTGCATTTGTATGCAAAAGTAGACAATGACACTAGAGCTGAACGGTTTGGGAAATAATCTAATTGCGATTTTTTTTTTGTTTTTTACTCAATGTTGATCTAATAAGCGATTATTTCTTAAGTTCCTCATCTTGTGCATTTCACAACAAAAACAAGCAGTAGTTCATTCAATACTATAACTGACACAATATTAAAGTAGGGAAAAACATTTTTTAAAGTATCTTTAGTCTTTTCTTAAAATACTGCACAAGAATGATTGCATGATATATAATGCATAGCATCACTGCTGCAAAAAAATCTGAACTGGTATTTGACACAAATTTCAGGTTAAAGAAATATTACACCTGCTTTAATCTAACTTGCGATTACTTGCCCTAAACGACAGTAGTGATGCACCATTTGTGAAAATCAGGGCCGATGCTGGTTTTTCTTATTACATTGCCTTTTTCACTTTGGAGGGACAAATCCAGAGTAATAAATCCACAGTAGAATATCTTATTTCAGCTGATTTTACAATGAAAGATGCTTAAAAAAAATAATAGTACCTGCAGCATCGCCTCTTTAGCCTGAGATAGATCACCTGTTTTCTTTTTAAATAGACCTTAACATAAAGTATAATGTTAAAACAATCCTGGTTAATCCTATATCTCATTTAAAAATGTAGTGATGTAAAAAATTGACCTCCCAAGTAAACGTCTTAGTCAGATGCATGTTATTCTCTACATAGATTATCCTCTCTGCTTGTCACACCTCATTCTTGCCCTGTTTACAGGATGACGTTTTTGTGTGAAAACGCAAAAGTTTTGTAGTGTTTTGGCTGTCCGTTTACACGACAACGGTGTTTTGGTGCCTGGAAACTGAACTTTTTGGAAATGGGCTCCAGCGTGGAAGTTTTTCAAAATGCCCTTGTCTCTGTCTTCATGTAAACAGGGAAACCGGCACTTTCTGAAAACGGACATGTGCACTGCGGCTGCAGTGAATATCCACAAGTGAGTAGGCCTATAACGCATGCACGGACAGGAAGCCCAAAACAAAAATGGCTGACATCGGTGCACTGTTTGTGCTCCTCACTCTTTTGAATTTAACTGTACTTCTCCAACAAAGTGTTGATTTACTCCACCATCACTTGGATCAGTGGAGACATAGGTGTATAGGTCGAGTCAGAATCTGGTGCAGGCACGAAAATCACACCGCCATCTACTGGCCAGGCATGTATACTACATCGTTTTTGGTGTTTCCTGCAGTCTCATGTGAACGGAGATCGTTTTGAAAACGTTGCCATCTGAACGTGGAACTTTTTGGAAACGAAAATGGAAAATGAAGCAAAATGTCGTATAAACAGGGCATCTGTTGCTCTTCTCATTCAGGATGGGCGTGCCTTTTTTTGTTTCAATCTTTTGCAAACGCTGTAACTAAGTAGTCTTTAGTTGTAGTTTAGTAAGTTTAAACAATGTGAATCCAGTCTACCTCCTTGAATAAAAAGACGTTACTGGGCTCTTACTGAGAGGATCACATCAGCAGCCTCATTTCGACTGAATCAGTACGGCCTTCTGGCAAGAGTAGGATAGTAGGATTTTTTAAGTGTCCCACTATTTTGGCCAATTTCAACTTCACCAGAGACGATGTTCGCTGCAAACAGCTGATCCGGACAGAGAGCTGGAGGGTGCATGCAGCAAAAACTTGTCAGACTGCAATCATTGCTTTCGCCATATTTGAGCATTTCCTCTCACAACAGCATGCACTTCAGATTCATCTATTTTCAATGTTTGACAAACTTTGGCAGCTGTTGTTTTTGCATGTCAGATTTTTTGCCGATGGGCTGATGAGGAATCACGGAGCTACCATCGGCTGATGCTGATGTTCCACCAATGCACTGGTGCATCACTAGTTTTATGGCTCTTAAATGTGCCATCTTGTTTGAATGTTTCGTTTTTTTTTTCACATCCCTCAAAGATAAATTCTGCATTTGCATGCAAAAGTTGACAATAATGCATTTTCTTTTTGCTTTCAAATACAAAATTATAAATATAATTGTATAATTGATCGGCTTTAATGCATTTAAAAAAGTGTTACTTAAATGTACATTTATTTATTGCTGCACAATCCATTGTATTGCAGTCCAAATTGTAAGGCTCAATTATTTTGTCTAAGGAGTACTGTAAAGGTTTACTAAAATGCCTGCAGAGAGGCCTTTAAGTTTACAGTAGTGCTACTGCTGCACTTTATAGAAGTACCTTTATTTTCAACCCCCCCCCCCCTTTTTTTTTAAAGACAATATTTAGGTTAGTTATTTATAAAGCTGTACTTTATTAATTCAGTTTTTAAAATTTTTTTTTTTATGCTACTACTGCGTTTTCCTTGATAGCCAATCAAGTAGAGTAGTGATACCATTCATAGATTTAATTAAACTCAATCACAATTTGCAATACTGTTCAGTATATTAACAATGGTAGAGTACAAAATTGTGCAGTTGGGATGCAAGATACTGGATAATTGTGGATATCCATTATGCCAATATTTACAAATTAAATTTAGCCAATGCTGATATCTGATGAGAACTTTCTGGGGCCCAGCCAAACTGGGGGGCAGCAAAATCATGGTCCATTGTAAAGTTAAGCTGTGGTATTTTATATTTAACCTGAATAATAACCACTCATATGAAAGACAAAAATTTTAATTCATTTGTGTAGTGGGTAGCATCTTTTAACATGTAAATCCTTTTGTTGAAAACAGAATTAAAATAAATAAAAAATAGCTAAATGGGTAAATAATGGCAAAAAATGGTGGAAAAGGTGGTTAAATTGGATTTTAAACGTAGAAGAAATGGGTTTGAAATGCCAAAAATTAGATTGAAGTGACAAAATAACCAAAAGAAATGGAAAAAAGGGTTAACGTGTACGACCGGTGCCAGAGCTTGGTCCGCATTGCCGGAAGTAAGTCGGACTCGTTACCGGTGCGTGTTGGACTCCACCAGGGCTGCCCTTTGTCACCGGTTCTGTTCATAGCTTTTATGGACAGAATTTCTAGGCGCAGCCACGGCGTTGAGAGCGTCTGGTTTGGTGGCCTCAGGATCAGGTCTCTGCCTTTCATGGATGATGTGGTCCTGTTGGCTTCATCAGACCGGGACCTCCAGCTCTCACTGGAACGGTTCGTGACTGAGTGTGAAGCGGCTGGGATGAGAATCAGCACCTCCAAATCGGAGACCATAGTCCTCAGTTGGAAAAGGGTGAAATGCCCTCTCCAGGTTGGGAATGAGATCCTGCCCCAAGTGGAGGAGTTCAAGTATCTCGGAGTCTTGTTCACGAGTGAGGGAAGAATGGAGCGGGAGATCGACAGGCGGATCGGTGCGGCGTCAGCAGTGATGTGGTCTCTGCATCGGTCTGTCGTGTTGAAGAAAGAGCTGAGTTGAAAGGCGAAGCTCTTGATTTACCGGTCAATCTACGTTCCCACCCTCACCTATGGTCACGAGTGGTGGGTTGTGACTGAAAGAACGAGATCGCGGATACAGGCAGTTGAAATGATTTTCCTCCACAGGGTGTCTGGGCTCTCCCTTAGAGATGGGGTGAGAAGCTCGGCCATCCGGGAGAGACTCGGAGTAGAGCCGCTGCTCCTCTGCGTTGAGAGGAGTCAGATGAGGTGGCTCGGGCATCTGGTCCAGATGCCTCCTGGATGCCTCCCTGGTGAGGTGTTCTGGGCAAGTCCCACTGGGAGGAGGCCCCGGGGAAGACCCAGGACACGCTGGAGAGACTATGTCGCTCGGCTGGCCTGGGAACTCCTCGGGATCCCCTGGGAAGAGCTGGATGAAGTGGCTAGAGAGAGGGAAGTCTGGGATTCCCTGCTTAGGCTGCTGCCCCCGCGACCCGATCTCGGATAGGCAGAAGAAGATGGATGGATGGGTTAAAGTGGCAAATATGGGCATATTAAGTGGTAAAAGGGGATTCAAAAGTGGCTGAAATGGCACTAAAGTGGCAAAAATAGATGCAATTTTGGTGAAATAGGATGGAAATTCATATAAACTGGCAACAAAAGGGTTAGCTGAGGCAGAAAATAGCAAAAAAAAAACGTCCTGTCAAATTGTGAAATTTGGCTTAAAAAGTGGTTAAAGGGGTTAATAGTGGCAATAATGGGACAACAGAGCCAACAATAAGCAGTGGGGTAAGATTTGGTTTAGAAGTGGCAAGAACTTGCAGAAAAGAAGTGGTGGATCGGGTTTAAGATTGACAAAAAATGGGTTTTAAGTTGCAAAAATGTGTTAAGCTTGATAACATTGGTGGGAAAAGGGGTGAAAACGAGGTAAAATTTGTTTTTTTAAGGTAACTGGAGACCCCTTTTCAGTGTCTCGGGACCCCAAATGGGTTCCCGACCCCAACATTGAGAACCTCTGGTCTAGACTAAAACTTCCATAGCTTATTTGTGTATACAGCTGATATAGGGAGGATTTTCACAGCCACAATATTAGGGGTAAATCTGCTGATACGATAATTCCCTGTTTAATGTGATGTGGGTGGACACCGGCCTCATGCACATAACATCGTGCATCCTGATGTGCAGCTTTAGTCTGAATGTACGGCCTTTTTATACACTGCTGTGTGTTTGCATGTGCAAGTCAAAAACAAATTCTGTATTTGCATGCAGATCAAAAATATTGAAGAAAACTGAAGGATCACAGGCTTTTAGCGAGTCCTTTTTTTAACCACGCACACACTCACGACCCACTGAAAACAGCTCCGTGACCCACTTTTGGTTTTAGCACCTAAACGTTGACAATATTTCTGACTGTGTTCAGGAGTTAGCTCATAAATTTTGGGAGAATTATTCCTCTCCTGTTCGCCTTTCTTTTGAAACATTTACAGTGTAGTTTTTAAAAAGTGTCGTTCCATTTCTGTAATATTTATAATTCAAATACCAGAAAAAGCATTGTTTAGAACATGAGGCATAAAAGTGCTGAACATCCATGTTATCAGGCATGTTTCGTACCAAAGTATTACCAATGAGTTTGTTTGCAGTATTTGATAACTGAAAAAAGAAATTAGTCTTTTTATTGGGTGTCTAAGATTTCCATCCTCATTGCTGTGATATGAACACATGGACAGATGTTCTTCTGCTGCGTGCTTTACTTCTGGATGATCTACAGGTATCTAAGGGTGCTTTCACTCTAGGAACCCAGGCCCAGATCTGAGAACACGTGACCCCAAAGTCTAGTTATTGTGGTTAAATTCAAGCCTCTTGTTTAATCAGGAGAGTACATTTTAACAGTACAAGCTGAATGGATGAGGTCTCTGTCTCTCACTGTCTGTCTGCAGGTTGTTGCTGGGTCTAAATATTAAATGTGTGTTTGATGGGAAGTTTTAAAGCAGGAATTAAATTTAAATAACTTCAGTTTAGCTGATAGCATGCATTTATTTCACCTGGTGGCTCGTGCCACTTCTGCTTGGTGGTTTTAAACCTTTGTAAAACAACTCTGAACCTTTTAAACAGGGATTTATGTTGAAGTTGAAGTTTCAACCACCTGAAGAAGTAGAGAAGCTTCACAGGGCGGTCCGGGTAGTGAGGACTAGTCTTTCCCTTTAACCCGGCCTGTCTTAAATGTGTAGATACTGAAAACAAGAAACTACCCAAGATCCTCCAGGACGTTTGTATGTGAAGCTGTGGTACCAAAACAGGTTTCAGTCTTTGATGTTTTATTTTTATATTAAACTTTGAAACTCTGGTTTCATGACATCTGTTCTAGCATGATTTACTAAACAACAGCATTTATGATAACAGTCGGCTACATTATCTCCTGATATTTCAAACAGATCTTGGATTTGAAGCACTGCTGAGTTTCACACACTGGCCCTGTGTATGGTGCATTTTAAGGATGCACAATATTGGATTTTTGTCAATATCTGATATGCTGATATTTTCAGATTCATTTAGCTGATACTGATATTAAAGACCTTCTACATAACTAAAACTCCTTTGAACACAATTTCAGCTTTGAGGATGAAAAAAGAAACAAACTTGTTTTCTTAAAGCACACTTTAGAGAGGGGGTATTATACTTTTCTCATTTTTAAAACATAACCTAAATATAAAGTCACAGTGTTGGGTGTCCATACTTCACATATGCAAATTTTCAAACCACAAGATAAATGTATGTGGCAGTAATCTTGGAATTAGACTGTAAACTGATGAAAACGGTTCATTGGGAATCTCTCTGAGATCTTCCCGAGGCGAGATTTCGATGGAGCGAACTGATGAGGTCATCGCAATACGATCTCCTGACTGGTTTGTCTGCTGGCAAAGTGGAACAGACCGCCCCCACAAGGCCTTTTAGCCATTTAGCCATTTAGTAACACAGTAATTAAACACTTACCGAACAGATACGTCCTGCTCTATCCTTCGCTGCTGCTGGTTTTCTTCCCCCTCTCTCTCCAAACTATCAGGATCAGACTCTGGGTCTAACACGTATGGACGTATATCAAAATTCTCCATATTTTACTCAGTCAGACCGGTTCAGTCAAAGTTTACAAGTACATAAACATAGCCATATTGGAGGGGGCGGGCACAAAACATTGAGTCCTGCCCCCAGCCAGCCTCCAGAAAATCGGCCAATCGGAGGAAAGCAGGTCGGTGGGTGGGTGGGGGTAAGAGACAGCAGCGAAAACGAAGCGTTTCAGATGGAGGTTAAAATAAGGGCTTTTCAGGACATCACTGTGAGAAACATGAGGAGTTTTCTGAGCTGTAAACCATGTGAAGCTACTATATGGGTATCAGAGAGATGCTGTAAAGCCTTGGAAAAAGGCATAATACCCCCACTTTAAATGTTTATAGAATGCAGATGAATCAGTGTTAATTTCGTTAACTAAAACTATGACTAAAACTAAGCGTCACCAGCCTTTTTTTCCAGGGCAAAAACTAGACTAACAAAAATAGAACTGTGATGACTAAAACTAGACTAACTAAAATAGATCTGTGATGACTAAAACTAGACTAAGACTAACTAAAATAGATCTGTGATGACTAAAACTAGACTTAGACTAACTAAAATAGATCTGTGATGACTAAAACTAGACTAACTAAAATAGATCTGTGATGACTAAAACTAGACTAACTAAAATAGATCTGTGATGACTAAAACTAGACTAACTAAAATAGATCTGTGATGACTAAAACTAGACTAACTAAAATAGATCTGTGATGACTAAAACTAGACTAACTAAAATAGATCTGTGATGACTAAAACTAGACTAACTAAAATAGATCTGTGATGACTAAAACTAGACTTAGACTAACTAAAATAGATCTGTGATGACTAAAACTGACACAAACTAAGTTTAGTTTTCATCAAGATGACTAAATCTAGACTGAAATGTAATGTAGTTTTTGTTGGACATTCAGAATCCGTGATATTTCTCCACTGTGGGTAAATCTGTCAAAAAACAATGCATCTGTATCTATTCTGCCTCTCAGCTGTAGAAAGCAGGGACCCCAGGTTTGGCAGAGAACACACTACCATGATTTGGTACCAGATTTAGAAAAGAAAATGAATGCTTGGACTAAAAGTAAAGACTAAAATGTGAGGATAGAAATGACTAAAATGTGACTAAAACTAAAATGTATGTCATTTAAAGACTAAAACTAAGACTGAAATTAAAATTGCTGCAAAAATTAACACTGGGATGGATAAAGAAAAAGATGTCAGCTTACATAGGTCTGTTGGTCCAGCCTAAAACTCCACTCCTTTATTAGTATATATATATGTCCAAATTTAAAGTCCATATGTGCTGATATTCATGGCCAAAATGTTGGATCTAAGTACCAGCAGAAATGTTTTTATCTGCCGATACCAATATCAGGCTGATAATATCCTGCATCCCTAATATATATATTTTTAACAATAATGATTAGTGAGGACCTTAGAACTCATTGATTTGGATGTGCCAGTACTAAATAGGGCTGGGCAATTAATCTAAAATTAGATTAAATCGCAATATGGCATGCCGCAATTTTGAAAACACACAAGGTGCAATGTTTTTTTGCCGTGAAATTTGCGTCGAAATAGCAGTTTTTAATATTTCTGCAGCAGAGATGTTATGCCTGACATATCATGCAGTCATTCAAGTGCCATTTTTTTTTAGAATTGTCTTAAAAAAATCCTAACGTCATTTTTATACTTTATATACTTTTTCAGCCCTTTTGTAGGAATAAGATAATGTTAAGGAATAATCACATATTGAATTGCAATCGCAATATTGGAGAAAAATATGCAATTAGATTATTTTCCAAAATCGTCCAGCCCTAGTACTGAAGTACTAAAACTGCTGTAAAATCCTATCACTAGCCGGCTAAAGATGACTTTTCTAGCCTAGATAACGGTCTCTGAAACATGGCCAACGACGTTCTCCAGTACTGGGAGTCTGACTTCTGACAGGATTTTGCTACCATGTCTTAGCGTAGAATCCTGATGTCTTGACAACCCTGATGCTCTGTTTATTGTATTTAATTTGGTACCAAAGCATTGCCAACATGTTTTAGGACTGCACAGGGATTTGCCTTCAAAGTTTTATTATTGAGAACAAGAAATTACACAATATGTGCTGCTTTCGTCTTCATATCAATGTAGGTGTTGATAATATTCACTGTTATGATATCAAAGTTTAAAAGTGTGGTTCCCAGCAGCTCTGGGTTGAGTTTTTTTATCACAAATACTGGGTCAGAGCTGCAGCGAATGAGCTGGGTTTTTTTCTCTGTTGTTAATCCAGACAATCTTTAGACCCTGATCAGAATCATAAATCCTGTTTTCAGACTTCTGATCTGAGATAAATCGACAAAATGCAGGACTGTCCTGGAATGAGCTCTGGAGGGTTTAAAGGCTCTCTTTGTTTCCAGCCTTGTTTACATGTTGTTGTTTTATTCTGCACACACAGAGAATTTCCTACAGTCCAGCACCGTGTGTTGTTTGCTCTGCACATTTGAATAAACGATGACTGCGATGCTAAAGTGCTGACTGGGCTTTAATCTGAGGCTGTTTACATCCTGTGTGTATTGTTGTATAGAGCGGTGAGACGAAATCAGCACAGGCTCCTTTTTGTTTAGCCTTTCTTCTTCTCTGATTCTTCACTGGTTGAGCTTTACAATCAGGGCGTCTCCTCTGTGACGTTTGCTGAGATTTAAGCAAACAGAGCCGCTCACTCCTCAGTGTCACTTCCTGTTAGGAAACAGGTGGAAACAGAGAGGAAAGGAAACAGGCAGGAGGAAAGACAAACATGGGGCAGACACTTTGACTGTTGAACATATAAACATGGTTGTAGATGGAGTCAGCGATCAGCTGTTGTCACCAACAAACGTCAACAACAAAGCAGGAACCTTTCTGTGTCATTTCCACATACAGTCCCTTTAAAAGTATTCACCCACCTATGACTACTCTGAAGGAGATCCAAGCTTCAGCAGCTGAGATGGAGAGACTCTGCAGACAACAACTGTTGGCCGGGTTCTTCACCAGTCAGAGCTTTATGGGAGAGTGGCAAAGAGAAAGACACTGTTGAAGAAAACTCAGATTCAATCTGGACTAGAGTTCACCAGAAGGACTGTGGGAGACTCCATGGTCAAGAGGAAGAAAGTTCTTTGGTCTGATGAGACCAGAATGGAGCTTTGAGACCATCAGACAAGACGCAAAACACTGACATCACCACAAACACACCATCCCCACTGTGGAGCATGCTGGTGGCAGCATCATGCCGTGGTGATGCTTCTCAGCAGCTGGCCCTGGAGGGCTTGTAAAGGTAGAGGGTAGAATGAATGCAACAAAATAGAGGACAATCCTGGAGGACAGTCTTATTCACTCTGACCGAGAAGTATGGCTTAGAGAAGGTTTATGTTCCAGTCAGACTATGAGTCAAAGCATCCAGAGAAAGCTACACAGAAATGGTTTAAAGACAACAAGGGGAATGTTCTGGAGTGGCCGAGTCAAAACCCAGACCTCAGTCCAATAGACCCAACCCTACTCAACCAAAGAGCCAAATTGTTGAAAAACACCTTTGCAAGAGCCACAATCTAAGTGGTGAAGAGTGGCAAAAAAAGCTTGAAGTAGCAATAGAAATAAGTTAAAGGTGACAGAAAGGCTCCTAAAGTTGCAAAATTGTGGCAAAAATAAGAGAAAAGTGACTAAAATTGGCAAAAAGCAGTCAAGAGTGGCAAAAAAGGGCAAAAAAATAGGAAACGAGGCATTTAATGGCAAAAGGTAGCAAAAATGGGCTAAAAATGGGATAAAAGTGGCAGAAAATGGGGAAAAATTAGAAAAAAAAAGTTGCATAAATGGGCAAACAAAACAAAACAAGTGGTATTTAATGGCAAAAGGCAGCTCATAGCAAAAATTGGGTAAAGGTGGGAAAAAGTGGTAACGAGAAGTGACAAAAATGGGCAACAAAAAGAAGGAAAAGAAAAGTTGTATTTAATGGCAAAGGTAGTATAATTGGATGAAAAGAGGCAAGAAATTGTGAAAAAGAGCAAAAATGGGATAAATGAGGGAAAAATGGGATGAATGGGACAATTAAGTTTGACAAAGCCTTCTGTTTAAGTCTGGGAAACAACCTGATCAATGGGATTAATTTCTGAGGTCAAAGTTCCCTTTTCAAGGCTTTCTGGGGGAATAATATTTCTAATTAGGATATAAAAGCCACAAATCATCACAAAAGAGCCCAGAGTGGCTCCAGAGCCACACGTTGAGTATCTCTGCAAGAGCGAATTAGTGGCTGGACTTGAAACCAGCCAAAGACGGGTAAATGCCAGCTGACAGAAACTCTGGTCTGAACTACATTTATATTTCAATAGCAGACAAAATGAATTTGTAAATATCCTCATATCAGATATCAGCAAAAATCTACGTTGTTGGCTGATCAGATTATGTTCACAGTAGGGGTGGGAATCACAGGGTACCTCGCGATCCGATACATGATACTGATATTATCACGATACTGCGATAGTTGACGTATTGCAAGAAAGTTGTAAAGCGATACATCACAAAATATGTCTAACTAGAGCATACAAAATAGTTGTAAAATGGTCAAGAGCAGGATTTCTCAATTTATTCACTGCAATTCAACAATTAAGTAGGGATGCATGGTAATTATCTACCGATAAATTATTGGCCAATATTGCATATATTTTACATATTTTAATTATCCCAATAGTAAATATTAACTGATAAAATCCACAGATAATAAAAGCATTTGTTTTTCTTTCTCATGAGACTACACGTTCCAAACCAGCAGGTGGTGCTGCAGTATGAGACCCGCTGTTAAGCACCAGAGAAGAAGAGGAAGCAGCCTCAATGCTAAGAGGCTAACAATGGCTAACGGCACCGCAGTACTGGCAGAGTTGTTTAGTATTTACGGGGAGGATAACACGACAGTGTTTGCCAAATTTGCCCCGCAAAGATCCCAAAGAGTGGAAAACAGTCCTGGAGTTTTAACACAATGCATCTTATAAGTCACTTAAAAGTCTTCATCCTAACGATGTTAAAAGCAGCGTTAGCAGCAAGCATTAGGACCTTGCCAACAGCTGAACCCAAGATTAATAGTTTTGTGTCTGAGTTTCTGTATCTGACCCAGTTTGATCTTGTAAAGAAGCTTCATGTGTTATCTAAGCAGTACTAAACCGGTGACTTTAATCTTTGTGGCTTTTTAATCAAAGAAAAACATCAGACTGGCCTGAAGCAGCTCCCAAACAGTTAAGAAGCTTCACCACAACCACAAAAATATAACAATTATAAGTAAAGATAGCCCACAGTTCAATGAGCCCATTGTGCTCAAAATTATCGAGTTATTTTTATTAAAACCTCGAGGGACTGAAACAAGCTGGGTCTTTCTCAGTCTTTAAAAAGTTGTGGTGGCTTCAGGCAACATGAGACTGTTTTTCTCATCATGGATATCTATAAAACATTTAAAAAGAAATGCATTTTTTAAGATTCCCCACAGTCCAACTACAGCTTGGTACAATCTAGGCCAACCAAAGAAATTCTTAATGGACAGAAGTACGACCTCTCACTAACGCATCTATTCAGGGTTGTATAAAACAAAGTCCACAAACTCTATACGTCCTGATCAGTGACAGTATCAGAGCCCAGAGTTCAGCAAAACATGGAGGAACCGTCTAACAGAAGACTTTCTACTAAAGAGCAGAACTCAATGACTGTCAGATCTCATAAACCCACATCTGATACACAACAGAACAGAAACGACATAATAGATGTTAAACAGACATTTTAACATTTCAGGAAAATTTCAGATCCTTTTGAATTTGATGGCAGCAACACAGCTCAAAAAAGCTGGGACAGGACCATGTTTACCACTGGGTAGCATTCTCTCTTCTTTTAACAACAGTCTGTAAACGTCAAAGAAGTGAGGAGACCAGCTGATGGAGAGGAATGTTGTCCCATTCTTGTCTGACGGACCACGCTGTTTCTGGATCCTGTTCACATATGGCTTCTTCTCTCCATGATCCAGCTTTAACTGTCATTGGTGGATGGCACAGCCAACTGTGTTGACAGACGATGATTTCTGGAATGTTCCTGAGCCCATGCAGTGATTTCACTACAGAACCATGTCTGTTTTTAATGCAGTGGCCCCTGAGGGCCCCTGAGGGCCCCTTCAGCCTTGTCTCTTGCTCTCAGAGATTTCTCCAGATTCTCTGAATCTGTTGATGATATTATGGACTATAGATGGAGGGAGATTCAAAGTCTTCACTTTTTTACATTGAGGAACATTTATCTGAAATTGTTCCTCAATTTTTAGCCTCAGTCTTTAACAGGTTGGTGAACCTCTGCCCATCTTTACTTCTTAGAGACTCTGCCTCTCTAAAAGTCTCCTTTTATACCCAGTCATGTTGCTGACCTGTTGATAATAACACTAAAAGCTCCTCCAGCTGTTTTTCATTAGTACCACTTACTTTTCCAGCTGTTTATTGCCCTGTCCCTACTTTTTTGAGATGTTTTCATCAAATTCAAAATGAGCTCATTCATCTTCATGAATGTCTCAGTTTCAACTCTGTAACAGTGCCACAACTTTTTTGTAGTCGTGGTTGTATGATGGCAGGTTTGTGTTAAATTTTGTAATTTGTTAAATTTTGTTTCTGTTACTTATTCAGAGCTGAATCTCTGGTGTTTGATTTTTATTTATAACAACAAAAACAGATTTAGAGTTCAAGTTTTGATCTGGACTCTGTTTATTCCTAATCCTGCTTTATTTTTCTGATGTTTTGGTGACCACACAATGTGCTCTTCTGTGTTTCGTCGTTGACCTTTTGTATTTTTGTCTGCAGGTTTAGACGGTTCATTTAGTTCTGTCCAAACCTGTCTGATGACTCCTGTATGCTTACAGCCCGCTTCAACTGTTATTTTTATAATTATCATTATTATAACGTCCTCAGACCTTTAAACCAGTGTTTTAAATGTCATCAGAATGAAGGGGAGCTTGGGTAAAACCGCTTAAATCAGACGTTTTGAGGGTGTGAAGGTGCTGTTTGGAGATTTAGTCACTATTTTTACTGTTCTGCTTTTGTTGTTTTTGATGTAAGACTGTCAGAAGGTGCAGTACTTTTAAATACCATGCTTTGTAAAGCACTGCATATTTTATTGATCAGTAGCGTACATCTATTTAAGGCAGGCACCTTAGAGAAAAAAACCTCTTAAAACTATTTGGAGATAAAATAAAACTTACCCTCTATTTGGTGCCAAGGACTTTATCTTGCTGTAGTTTTGAAACTAATAACGATATAATTTTGGCTGCAGTTGTATCCAAAATACCTTTTCACACATCTGCAAAACTCCCGAAGACTTCCTGAAGTTTCTTCCTGATTGGGGATGATGTTGCGAACTTTGCAGCTTGTTCCATTTCTGCAGGATAAAAAAACTACTAGTGCAACAACTCCAAATCGATGTGTTATTCCTTTTACCCCCGAAACATTCCTCTTTAAATGTCATCAGAATGGACAGGAAGTCATGCAAAGCTACCAAAATAAAGCCCCCTCTCTAAGGAAGTGCAGTTATGTGGGATTTCTTTTAGTTTTTTGGGTTTGTTGTCACATTCTGCAGCTTTTGAATGACTGAGAAGGTGCACAGGCTTGTTAACAGTTTAGGTCAGTGATACTCGACGTGTGGTTCTTTTGTGATGATTTGTGGCTCTTGTATGTCTTAATTTGAAATATTATTCTATTAAACTTTGACCACAGAAATTTATCATTGCAAGTTACATTAACCAGTTTGTTTCCCACACTTATACAATAGGTTTTAATGCAAAAACTTTTTTTTACATTTTTTTTTTTCTTTTTTTTTTTTTTTTTTTACATTTTTTGCCACTTTAAGCAATTTTTGCTGCTTTTAGCCCATTTTTAACACCTCCTTTAGACACTTTTTTGCCCATTTTTGCCCTTTTTCATCTGTTTTAGACACTTTTACATCCTGCTTCTTTGTAATTTTTCGCCCATTTCAGCTGCCTTTTTCCATTAAATGCCACTTTCCCCCATTTTTCCACCCTTTTACAGCTTTTTTGCCTATTTTAGTCTCTTTTCACCTTTGGATTGTGGTTCTTGCAATGGTATTTTTCGACAATTTGACTCTTCGGTCCAGCAGGGTTGAGTAACACTGGTTTAGGTGGAAATGATGCACTAGAAGACAGAGGCCTTTTAATTTGGAGTGAGCGTGGGCAGACACTCGAGAGCTGCAGAGGAAGTACAGAGAGGAAGCAGTCCAACATGAGGAAGTGCTGTCGACTAAGCTAAGAGTCAGTGTTTTAGTCAGAGTAAAGTCCACGCTGGTTGGTCGAGTTTGACGTGTATTTTTAACTGTTTGGTGCTAAAATGTCTGATTCAGCATAAAGCTGACCTGCTGAAGAGTTTCTGATCGATACGCTGAACTGTGACCTCACTACGGGTCAGTTTACTGGTGTTGTTAATGCTTACTGTCATCATGTGCAATAGTTATTCATGCAGTTCTGTGAGAAAGTATTTCTTCCCTTTCTGATTTCTTATCCATCATCAATATTAACCTGGGTAAATATAAAAGTCAGTTTTTAAATATGATTTCATTTATTAAGGGAACAAAGACTAGAATTAGTTTAATTCAGTAGACCAAACCACGAAAATGTTGTGTTTCCAGTTAAAGATGACTGAAAGATGCTGCAGGTAAGGCTCTAAAGTTTAACAGTAACAAGGCTGTAGACATTAACACTCTTGTTGATCACATTTTTACTCAGTGACTCCTCTATGAAATGTGATCTTAATGGAAAGTTTAAATTAATGACAACAGAGATGTGTCTTTTCAGACGGTGCTTCCATGCAAACAGTGCAGCTGCAGACATTTTTAAAACGCCTTTCTCTTTTATAGCACTATAAACTCGTCACTAAAGCATGAACTTTTAAATCATCTGCAGGAGGAAAAACAAACCCACAACACTTGCAGGACTCGCAGCTGTTTAAAATGATGCCACAGGTTCAGGTCTCGGTGAGTGGTTTGTGTCACGGGGGACGGGGGCTTCCGCGTCCTGTTTACCAACCAGAAACGTCCCTGCAGACTGGGCGGCTGCAGGTGAAACAGATGCTCGCTGCTCGCCGGCGTGATTCGCTTACCCGCCTGGAAAGTTTTGGGAGCGGCCAGTGGAGCGTAAAAACCTGTTTACAGCAACCGGCTGTTTCCTTGTCGAGAGATTTCCCCCAATGGACGATTCAGCGTCACGTCACACATTCACACACCAAACAAGAGAGAGAAGGGTGGGGAGCCCTGCTGCAGAGAGAATCACCGGGTTCTAAAGTTTACCAATACCAAGTTTAATATCAGGAAGGAGCGATGAATAGTACAATCACATGGAAGCATTCTGCTTTTAAAGAGCTGCAACAGTAAGAAATAACGGGCAGAATTTAGAACAGGACAACTTTTTTTAATCATTCTAGCATGTAAAATGTAGTACATGTAGTAATTATGAGCTCTATGAATCAATTATCATCATTATAAGCAGGGATGCATAATATTGAATTTATGCCGCTATCAGATTTGCCGATACTTACAGATTAATTTTAGCTGATATCGATATTTAAATACCCCTTTTCAGACAAAAAATGTCAGTCCTTTGTTTCAGTCCTCTGTTTTCAATACACATGGTCTTATTTATGGAATTATTTATTGCTTGAATTTGTCAAAAATACTTAGGTTAACCCAAGAATAATCGCACTTTAAATTGCATTCGCAATATTTGGGGAAAAAAAATGGCAATTAGATTATTTTTGCAAATTGTTCAGCCCTACTTCAGACTAAAACTCCACTACTTTATTAGTATATATGGACAAAATTTACAGTTAATATATGCTAAAATACACAGGCAAATTATCAGATGTAAATATTGGCAGAAATTTTGATATCTGCCAATACCAGACCGATAAAATCGTGCATCCCTAATTATAAGCTCTGCCATAATCAAGGAGCCTTACAATCAAGCATGGTATTCTCCCCTTTTCAATCTCATTGGAAGCTTAAATTGCCCAAATTTTCAATGCTTCCATGTTTTTGAACACCATGTGTTTCAGGACTAAAAGGGTTCCACTCTGTTGGTACATTTTTACCAGTGTGCAGCAGTTTGCTCCCATATTAGTTGGAAGAAGAAATGACCCAATATTTGGTGACTAGGACTTAATTTTTGTTCACTGTTGTCAAACAAGTATTGATCATGTTAGAAGTTTTCTACTCTTATTGAACTTAAAGTGTTGTGTAGTACCTGCAGACACTAAAAGTCACAATCGTGACTGACATTGCTCAGGCAGTCTGCAGACTGTCGTCTCTAAATTTATGTACTCATTGCTCTCATTTTTGTTCCTCAGCGCTCAGAAGGAACTTGGTTAGAAGTGTCGTCATGTTTTTGCTCAGAGAAGGAACGAGTGTGACCAGTTTCAGGCTTCCTGTTGCCCAACAGTGACAGACAAAATGTACAGACATTTTGCAAACATATGCTCAGTTTCTGCTCTTATTTCTAACTTTTGAATCCTTTTGGAGGAATTTTCCTGCCTTTGAAAACTTACACAGGAAAAAATCTGTTTTTTTAAAGCCCAGTCAAGTCAAACTGTATATATAGTACACTTCATACACAGGACAACAACGTGTCTTCTTTATTTGTAAGTAAACAGTGATGCACATTATAATCTACATGATATCTGTTATGGAAGATGGTGGTTTTAAAATGTAGTAATCTGTTCAGCAGATATGAAAATTTTAGCTGATATTAACAACCAATACACTGGCTTCCACATCATTAGAATGTAAATGTACCATCATGCTAACCCTGTAAGGGGAAGCATAAAATATGTGAAGCTTTAAGGAGAATCATCTCTTCATCATCTCCCTTCATATCAGAAACAAAGATGTTTGGAAAAACGTATGTAGTCTATACGGGAAACATTCACCCCCAACAAGAGCAGCATTGAGCACCAAGCATTAAACCTCCTAATAACAGACACACTTATGTTGAACAGGCAGAAACCTGGAACAGAACCAGACTCATGATGGACAGGCAGAACCCTGGAACAGAACCAGACTCATGATGGACAGGCAGAAACCTGGAACAGAACCAGACTCATGATGGACAGGCAGAAACCTGGAACAGAACCAGACTCAGGATGGACAGGCAGAAACCTGGAACAGAACCAGACTCAGGATGGACAGGCAGAAACCTTAAACAGAACCAGACTCATGAGGACCAGAACCCTTTGTTTAACTCAGAACCAGACTCGGTTTGATTGCTGGGGTTTGAGGCTTTAGTGTCAGAAGCACAAAGAGATTCATAGACACAGAAGAACAGGGTTTCTTACATCAGTAGGACAATGTTTGTCTTTCTTTCCCATAGATGTGCCCTAGCCTAGTTTTCTCCTTGTTGGTGAGACTTTTTAAGACATTTTGGTTAAAATAAAAAAGAAAAAAAAAACGAGACAAGTTAATGAAAAGAGAACCTGGCGTTAGCAATAGATCTTATTTCCTATCAGGATTAAAGCAGAGCTTAAACTTCATCTTTGACCTCCTGCGGCTCATTAGTCAAAGTCCTCTCGTGTTTCTTGGTCTGTAGCTGCAGCTGAAGACAGCAGAGTGATAAACAGACTTATGTGCCAAAACTGGAGCCACAAAACATCCTAAATCACTTTAAATGTGAGCTTTGAAGTGGTCTAAATTTAACTGTGTGGGTGTGCACAGGAAGCAGTCATCAGCTGGAAATCAGCAGCACAAATTTAAGAGTTTGTGTGCAGAGTTGAACCATCTGTCTAAGTGTGTGGACTTTATCCTGATCGTCCCAGCTGATCAATAACTTTATTTTTAAACCAGATCTGGTGTGGGGAGGGGAAACCAGCACGTGTGCTACTTCCTGTTTATGTGCTGTGGTTGTAAAAGAAGTGACTGTTTCACATGATCTGTCTGTTTTATTCTCTTATCGCTCTACAATGACAGTAAACAGACAGGCTGGCTGTTACTGATAATTTCATCAATACTGTGATGGAGCTTGATTCTGCCAGTCTGATTTTCACTGTAAAATTAACTTTAAGCCTTAAGTTGTGTGTGACATTTGAACCAGTATTGTCTTAGTCTGTTTTTGGGGAATAGAGCCAGTTGGATATTAGATTTTTGCTGGTTTAATTTTGGCACTAATTCATTTACGCAGCCTTCATTTCAGCTGTGTGTGGACTACAGTCAGAATCAGCTGCACTGGACAGTTATTTTTGCACACATAAAACATTTGATAACACTTACTCTCCATGCACAATCAATTTAATTTAGGTACTAAACTCATACAATCCTGGCCTAATATAACCCTCAGGACAGAGCCAGATCAGGAAAGGTTCCTTTAGCCTGAATCAGACATATAATCATCCTGTCAGATATAGCAGCATAACTCGATTTTAGCCTAGATTTGAGTTTAAGTCTGTGCCTCTATAATACCCTTGAAAAAACGTTCAAAGGTGCAGATCCATGGCTCTGTTCACTGCTGCTGTCTTGGCCAGGACACTGTTGAAAAAGAGATTTTTAATCTCAATGAGGTTTTCTCCTAGTTGAATAAAGGTTAAAAAAAAAAAAAAAACTTAGTTTGACTACAGCTCTGCAGCTCACTTGTCTTATGAAGAAGTTTTTTCATTATAACTGCATTAAAAATGGTTTATTTACAAAAGTCTGAGTGAAGTTACTCTGTGGGTTTATGCCTTTATTTGATGATAGCTAAAAAGAGAAATATGGGGCAAGAGATCGAGGGAAGACATGCATCACAGAAAGCGCCAGGATAGAGACTCAAACTGATTAGCTTAGACCAGGGGTTCTTAACCTTTTTGACCTCGGGGCCCAACCTTTCCAGTACAGAGGGACCCGGGGCCCATTCAAATTTTAACACTGAATTGGTAATCATACTCTTGATTTGATTTGTATTCAATAACTACATCTAATGTACCTAAGTGATCAGACAGAAGAGGAAGAGGAGCTGCTGTGCTCCTGTTAATGTATAAGTATTAACACAGTAACAGAGAACCGTGCCCGTCTCTACAGCCTTAAGCCTCATATCAGTGAATTTGTGAAATTATACCTCCTCATTGGATTTACCAACAAAGAGATTCATTCTTTGCCACATAAACACGCAGCATCTATGATCCGCTGTTAATAACAAGTTTCCACTTTATTCTCGTCATCTCGACTTTAATCTCGACTTGCCCAAAATTATTTTATCCATCAAAAATGGCCCTAATCTGCTTCCGTACTTTCATCTTCATTTTTTCGCTTAACAAACTTATTCATAACTTCTGCTCCAGACTTGCGGCTGTCTTCTTCTGCTTGTTTGAACTTGCTTGTCAACTGACTGACGTTTTGCTGCCACCAAGTGGCAAGGAGATGTATTACAACTGAGCGTCTCGCGGCCAATACTTACTCCTCATGGCCGACAGGTAAAAAAAAAAACAAGGATTTTATTTTTTTTGGCGGCCCACTAGCAGGCGCTCGCAGCCCAACCATAGGCCACGGCCCCATGGTTAAGAATCACTGGCTTAGACTGTGTAGTATGGAGTCATTATTGTTACAAAACACAAGAGAACGTTTTTCTTCAAACTTGCCTTGTTGCTCTAAACGGCCTCACTGTTCTTAGACTTTCTCAGTGCTCTAAATGTCTGCTTGATCTCAAGTAGGGCTGGGCAGTTAATGTAAAATTAGATTAAATCGCAACATGACCTGCTGCAATTTTCAAATCGCAAAAAGTGCGATATTTCTTTGACCTGAAATTTATGTTAAAATACCAGCTTTTTGCCCATTTTTCCCACCTTATTTCTGATTTTTGCCCATTTTAGTTACTTTTCATTTTTTGCAATGTTTATGCCACTTTTAACTCATTATTTATTCACTTCCCACCCATTTCTGCCACTTTTCTTCCAGTGTTTGCCACTTTTTGACTGTTTTTGCCACCTTTAACTTATTTTAATTGCCACTTTTTAGACTGTGGCTCTTGCAAATGTATTTTTCAACAGTTTGGCTCTTTGGTTGAGTAACACTGGTGTAAAAGCCTCACCTGTGCAGTGAGAGCAGCTGCGAAGTTCTAACTTTCCTTCTTTCCCATTCATTCCTATTGGTTGTTCCGGACCTTCTGACGCCGTGATTGCAAACAACCTGTAACTCCAACTCAGCTCCTCCTACAGACTCTATCTTTGCTTAAAAACGTAGACAACTTATTCAGCTATTTATGCTGGATTCACTTTTTTAAATATTTTAGAGTTTTTAATTATTGCTGTAAAGTTTCATAATGATGTTTGGCTCTTAGACTTAAACGGTGTGTGTGTGTGTGTGTGTGTGAGATAGAATGTTGGGACTCTCTCAGTGAGATCAAAGCAAAAGTCTCCTGGAGAACAGCATAGCAACAATGGGCAGAGCTAACCTGATTGGTCCATTCCTCAGAGAGCAGAGATACGTTTAGAGCTCGCAGAGAAAGTTTTGTAGGTGCATGCGAGAAAATAAAAGGGTGACGCTTCCACAAACGAGCAGAATCAGCCTGAATGAGAGGAGGTTGGTTTGAACACAAACGCAGGAAATCCATAAGTCAAGGAGATATTTGCATTAAAAGGAGACAGATTTTAATTTCAGCTGTTATTTTGAATAGATATGTGACCTCATATATCATCATATATAACTAGTACACAATCTGAGTGTGTTCAAGCATATAAAGTAATTTAAATCTGCACATGCCCATCATTAAAACTGTGTGCTGACATCCCATAATAACTCTGCTCACCAGTGTCTGCAGCCACTTCCTCCTCAGCCTCTTGCAGTTTTGAATTAAACTGAAATTCTGACATTTCTTGCGATTATTTACACCGAACCTACACATTTACTCAGCTTCAGCATGTGTTCTGTTTTTTTTTTGTTTATCCAGACGATTGAAAACCTAAAAATAACTGACTAATGTGTTTTTTGTTCTTCTTTTGTCTTCCCTCTTTCTTCTTCCTCTTTCTGAATTTCCCAGAGTTTTTAAGAAGTCGAGCCCCAACTGTAAGGTGAGTCTGCCCATTTATTCATTTTGACACGTTTACACAGAACAGGAGGGAAATTACACCGCTCTCTTCTGCTGAAAATGTTTGAGTCAACAGCTGTTTGGGTAGAAAGACTCAGAAAAGTCCTGATGATACAAACACATTCTGACAGTAGTTCAATAGTTGGAAATCAGTAATCACTATAAACTCTCTGTCTAGCACATCAGCTTCATGCCCTGGAATGAAACTGTGTTAAACTATCAAATAAAATACATTCAATTTATGAAAAAGGAACAATGAAAATGAAATACCCAAAAACTAATTTGACTCAAATATGGATTCATTTGATTTTGCTCCACAGTCACTAACACAGCATCTGTAACAAGTTGCAACACCTTTAGTAATACAGTTTTCAAGGAGCTGTCCACACAGTAACCTCTAGATACCCCCCCCCCCCTTAATTCTTTTCCTTTTGCAGTCTAATACCAGTAAAGGCCTCTTCCCGTTACCCTTTATTTGCTGTGTCTAATCACTTCTGAATTTACGGTGGTTTATCAGCTGAAATAAAGGAGCCTTACATCCTCATTGGTTTGGTTTTGTAATGCAGGTGACAGTTTATCTTGGAAAGAGAGACTTTGTGGATCACCTGGACCACGTGGACCCCGTAGGTGAGTCACAGCATCCGCACGATTGTGCACTTTAATGTAAAATATGGAGTAGAAGTCACTCCAGTATGTGAGACTTAGCCTTCTGTCAGGAGAAGAAAGGGATTCAGACTTTATCGTTTGATAGAATTTTTGTCTTTTTGGATTTTTTGAAGGAAATTTTAAAGTTAAAAGTCCTTCATTTTGATTTATTGACTCAAACATAACTTCACTAGTTTTTTATTCCAATGTAGAAGCGTTCTAGAGGTTTCCAGTCGTGATGAAAGTTTTTAGGTTCACTTCTGACGTGACTGAGATGTAGAAAACTTCTGAATGAGCTCTCAGTGAAGGTAAACATCCGTATGTGGAGTTTGTAAATGGATGATCATCAGCAGAAACGGATGAATGAGCTCTCTGGACTTTGTATTTTTATTTGTTGATGACTCCGTGTTTCTTGTCCTTCCTTCCTGCTGACAGATGGAGTGATCCTTGTCGACCCCGAGTATCTGAAGGACAGGAAAGGTAGGGCAGCTTCCTCCTCCACATCAGAGGGATTTTTTAAAAAGTCTGTATGGGTCTGAGAGAGCGGGTTCTAGTTGGATTTATTTAGGATCAGTCCAAGCTTCTGTAACCAGACAAACCCCTCATTATCTTGTTAATACATAGATTTTATACAGTTTGTCTCTAGCTTCTTTTAAAACAATGGGCAATAGAAAAAATAGTTTAAACTGTCCTGCATGACATTTAAATTTTGTTGGACAAAGTCTAAAGCGTGCAGTTGAGTTTGCACATCTACTCACAATAATACGGTAGTCCACATCTCAGCCCGCAGTGGTGAGACAGACTCACAGCTCGATCAGCCTCCTGTCACCTGTTGTGTTCACTTTTTACACCTAGCAACATAACTGCCGTAAATGGGACATGAACATGAAAAGAAATGTCTGTGGTCTTTGTTTGTTTGTTGTCGCGTTTTTGCAACTGCCAGTGGGTTCAAGTGAAACTTGAGTTCAAGCCACATTAAAAAAAAATGTAGTCATGGGGATTTTTTTTGGTTGCCATGAAACAGCAAGTAGTTTCACTCTTAAAATATTCATAGGGCTATGAGTCTTAGCAGAGTGGATTAAAATGTGTCAAGACGGGGCTCTGAGGCAAATCTAAATAACGTACAGAGACATTGTTCACCCTTACAGTTTTATTGCTTTATAATCTGAAATCTGTGTCCATTTAAAATTCGTTTTTAGTCTCAGGATGTTTGTACCCTATATGTTTAAGACTCAGTAACTGGCTTTAATAGGGAGAGCCAGCACTGCTTTAGCTCGTGAGTTTAGTTCACGTCAGTGTTAATTTTGGCAGCTATTTTTAATTTTAGTCTTAGTTTTAGTCTAGTTTTAGTCGACGAAAACTCAAAAACATTTTAGTCTAGTTTTAGTCCATAAAATGTCCTCACATTTCAGTCTATACTTTTAGTCCAAGCATTTATTATCTTGCCTAAATCTGGTACCAAATCATGGTAGTGTGTTCTCTGCAATGTTATAATAGTTTTGGATTTTTCATTAGTTTCCAATTTTAATTTGTTTTCACTTTCTGTGTTTGATTTCAGTTTAGTGTTTATTAGTTTTGACTGCTGGCTCGTTGGTTTAGTTAAGTTTTTATTTTGCAGAAATGCTTCGTTTTAATTTAGTTTTTATTAGCTTTATTTTTTTACAGATAGATGTCAGGGCTGAGTGAGTGTCATACATTTTTAGAACCATATTCAAACAGGCTATTCTTCACTTGATGTTTAAATTAGGGGTGCACCGATTGCAATTTTCTGGCCAATCACTGATCTTTAAAAAGCCTGACCTGCCGATTCTGATTTTGGCTGATACCGATTTTTTTTTTTTTTATGACTGACAGCATACACCTTCAATGTTCCAATCTTATTTTATTGAATCACATTGAACAATACCTGTGAAACAATACAAACTTGTTGTTTTAACTTTACATGAGGTAGTTCTCTCAAATATAAATGAAAAGTTTAAAGCATTGCTGTCCAAACTACTAGATAATATCAGTTCCTTTTGTCTTTCATTTTTCATATTTTAGTAGGTAGAGGCATATGAAACCGATCTTATCCACCAATCTTATTTCACAAGGATCGGCCGATCGCCGATCTCCCAAAATTAAGGAAATCGAGGCCGATACCGATCTTGGCCGATCGATCGGTGCACCCCTAGTTTAAATACAACTCCAGTAATAAAACTACCACTGTGTGAAGTCTTAACCAATCAGACCAGACCGTTTTATAGTCCCCAGACTCTGGTGTAGGCGCAAGTCAGTCTGGTTGTGTCAAAGACTAAAACTAAGGAGATTTTGTCTCCATTTTTATGTTAGTTTTGTTAGCGCACTATACAGTTTTAGTCTTTGTTTTTTCGGTAAAGCTTAGTTTTTATTTAGTTTAAGTTAACTAAAATGATTCTTGAATTTTAGTTTTAGTTATTTAGTTAATTTTATTGAACTATAATAACCTTGGTTCTCTGCACTCTACCAAACCTGGGGTCCCTGCTTTCTACAGCTGAGAGGCAAAATAGATACAGATGCATTGTTTTTGACAGATTTACCCGCAGTGGAGAAATATCACAGATTTTGAATAATCCGATTAGGTTCATCAGGTCTTCCAATTTGATTACACTGAAAATTCGTATAAACAGACCTCTGTAGTTTTCATAGCTTGACAGTTTCGGCTGCACACTGCTGCCTTCCTGAGGAAGGCGTGCAGCCGAAACTGTCAAGCTATGAAAACTACAGAGGTCTGTTTATATGAATTTAGTCTCAGTCTAGTTTTAGTCATCACAGATCTATTTTTGTTAGTCTCAGTCTAGTTTTTATCATGGAACAAAAAGGCAACCACATTAACACTGGTTCACGCATATAAAAGGTTTTTTTGATCTCTCTGTGGACTTTAATATCATATGAAGATCAGATTAACCCCCTCTGATTTTACAGAATTTTCAAAGTTCTATGTCAATCCTCTCCTTTTCTTTTTTTTAAAAAAAGGTTGTGCTAAGATTCCTGGCTCTATGAGTGGTTTAAGACTGAAAAAACCCTACTTCCTGTTTTATAGCATACAAAAAGAAGCTGTCATGACTACATTTTTATGACCTGAGTTTTAGTCTTAGTCTTTAATTTTAGTCTTCAGTCTTAGGCTGATTTGAACCCACTGGCAGATTAAAAAGGCGACAACAAGCCATGACCACAGCTTTCATTTGTCATGTTTACGTCACATTTTTGAGAAGTTAATCCAGTTTTGAGGAACAGTTTTCTTTAACCTTCACACAAACATGATGACATTCCCTCATATGTAACAGCTGTTACCTTACACTGCTATTATGTTTGTAGGATTATTAAGTTTAACGCAGCAGATTTGGTTTATGTTTGCAGTTTCGTTACATGTGCAGGTGTTACATCCTCAGTTTGTTTATCAGTGGTAAACTTTTGGTTTTCTTTAAGTGCACAGTTATGATCTCATTGGGGGGCGGGCTAAAAAGTGGTGCCAGCCTCTGCCAGTGTGGTCTGTGTTGTTATGCATTCATGCACATTCTGAGCAGCAAAGCAGCCGTGTGCTAAACAGAATGAATGTGGGTGAATTTTCAGTGGTATTGGGTCTTGTGCACTGTGTGACGGTGGCCACTGCAGCACGGCGTGTCTCACTTTAGACAGGTTTATAAGTCATCCTGGTACATAAGCCAGCTTCTATGGTGAATAGATGGGTATAAGTCTGGGTTGCAGCTATCTGTTCATAGAGACAAATAGAACAACACTAATAAGAGCTGCTGTCATTAGTGAAGATAATGTTCTTCAGGTCTGTTGTTGTCAACACTGTTTTAACTATATTCTCCAGCCTGCTGATACGTGATTGGTCAATGCATGTTCAGTGATTAGAACACTTCCTATGCTAAAAATCTGTATTCCCTTGTTTTTATTGTACATTTCTATGAATAAAAATAGTAAAGATGAATTAAATGTTCTCTCCTCTTCGTTGTAGTCTTCGTCACTCTGACCTGTGCATTTCGTTACGGCCGTGAGGACCTGGACGTGCTGGGTCTGTCCTTCAGGAAGGATCTCTACATCTCCACCTTCCAGGTCTGAACCCTCTCCATGTCCACATTAAAAAGCACCTTGAATAACCCACCTGAGGATGCTGCTCAGCTTCAACAGAAGAAATAAGAATCCTCACGTCTCCTCTCCTCCTCTCTCTCAGGCGTTCCCTCCGGTTCCTGAGGAGCGTAAACCCAACAGTCGGCTGCAGGAGAGGCTGCTGAAGAAACTGGGCCAACATGCACACCCTTTCTACTTCACTGTGAGTCCACATTTCTCTAATAACTAAGGGAGGGTTCATATTAAAAACCCCTGGTCCAGATCTCAGTACACCTGGACCAAAAGTCCGGTTAAAGCTAGTCCCGGTGCTGCAGCTTCATTTACAAATGAAACCAAACAGAAATGCTGGGATATCAATGAGGAAGATGCATGTTTGTGATGTTCAGTGACAACAGCCCGCTCTCAGATTCTTAGAAAGCTAGCACAGCTTTGAAACAGAAAGAAAGATGGTGAAAACAGAGAACCAGAGTTTGATTTCCTGTTGTTTTGATGTAAAATTACGATGAAGAGTAAATGAAGGGTGTCTCCTTTGCAGGAACTTTCCCAGGAGACTGAGAGATTTACAGGGAACTCAGGAACTAAAACAGCTTTAATTACAGGAAACAGGAAGTGAATTTGGTCAAGAAGCTCGATACTGAGAGTAGAGAAAGTGAGTGAGAGAGGAAGAAAAACAAAGCTTTAAGTGCAGATCATTTTCGATTTATACCTTAGAACAGTAGTTCTCACTGAGGGGGGTCTTCAGATGCCTTAAAAAAAACTAAGACTATTTTTTAAATTACACTATTGCCACTTTATACCAATTCTGCCAATGTTTAACCTGTTTTCGTAAATTTTTCAACCAATTTTAACACATTTTTCACCACTGAAAATCTAATTTTGTCCAGTGTAAACCCTTTCCACCACTTTTTTTGCCTGTTTTTGCCACTTCTAAACCGAGTATTGCCACTTACACCCATTTGTGCCCATTTAACTGCATTTCAGTATTTGATATGTCCATTTTTGCCAGTTCAACCAATTTCTACCTTTTTTCTGCTTTACTTAACCCTTTTCTGCCGGTTTATATCAATGTTTCATCCCATTTGGCCAAACTTCAACCCATTTTTGCCACTGTAAACCCATTTCAACCACTTGTCAATCCCCTTACATCACTGTTTATGCCCGTTATTGCCGCTTTAATGAATTTTTGCCTTTTTTGGTTGTTTTTTGCCACTATTATTTAATTTTGCCACTTCTTACCCATTCCTGATACTTTTAAAATCCAATTTCACCACCTTTTCCACCATTTTTGCCATTATTAACCCATTTTAGCCATTTTTAACCCATTTTAATTCTGTTTTTAACAAAAGGGATTAACATTTTTAAGAAGGCTATTTACTACACAAATGAATAAAAAATGATATTTGTCTCTTTGAAAGGGACGGCCTTGTCTCCACATGACTATTCTAGAATGTGCATGGCTGTGCTGACCCCCACTGTACCTGAAGGTACCTGAAGGTACAGTGGGGGGTCCCTGGTCTCTGGCACCTTTATTTTGGGGGCCGCAGGCTGAAAAGGTTGAGAACCCCTGCCTTATAAGGAGGTGTTTTCAGATTGTCTTTCTTGGTTGTCTTCTCTTTATCACACATAAAGTCCTGAGAGTTTCTAGAAGAGTCTGCAGCTGAAACAGACGTGGTACATCGACTTGAGTTTATTTAGTTCTGTTAGTCTCTAGTCATCTGACCACTCAGAGCACTTTTACACTGCAGGTCACACTTAAGCCCAGTTCAGACAACAATAATGTGACGAGGCTAGTCCTTTAGTCCTCTAGTGGGCTACTAAGTTGCCTGCTTAAAAATACACTATATGGACAAAAGTATTCAGCCACACCTGTTTGCTATTTGGTTTAGGTGTTTCAATCAGACCCACAGGATTAAAATCCTCACTTGTCCATGCAGTCTCAGACATCTGTGATCCCAAACGGAGCTCAGAGACTTCCAGCGTGGTTCTGTGATGATGACATCTTTGCAATAAGAAGGTTGGCTGGATATTCCACAGTCAGCTGTCAGTGATATTAGAAAGTGGAGAGTTTAGGAACAACAGCAGACGATAAGACAATGTAAAATCACAGATTTTCACCCTCACTCCTCACTAGTTTCAATCACTGAAGAGTTCTGAACTTCCACTGGCATTAATGTAAACACTGAAACTGCAGCAGGAGCTTCATGAATGGGTTTCCATGGCAACAGCTGCATGCTAGCCTCACAGACGCTGGACTGTGGAGCAGTGGAAACATGTTCTGTGGAGTGACCTATCATCTTCTCCGTTTACAGTCAGATGGGTGAGTCTGGGTGTGGAGGATGCTGGGAGAACGTTACCTGTCTGACTGTGAAGTTTGGTGGAGGAGGGATATGGGTCTGTTTCAGGGTCTGGGCTAGACCCCTTATCTCCAGTGAAGGCCAATCTTAATGCTTCAGCAGACCAAGACATTCTGGACAATGCTATGCTTCCAACAGTTTGGGGAAGGCCCTTTTCTATTCCAGCATGACTGTGGCCCAGAGACCAGAGAAGGACTAGAAAGACATGGTTTGATGAGTTCAGAGTCCTGACCTCAACCCCATCCAGCACCTTTGGGATGAACTGGAACAGAGATTGGGGTCCAGATCTTCTGGTCCAACAGCAGAACCTGAATCTTGTGGAAAGCCTTCCAAGAAAAGCGGAGGCTGTTAGAGCTAGAGAAAGGGGCAACTCCATATTAAAAGATATGGATTTGGATATGGATTTCCTTTTGTCCATATAGTAGCGTTACTCAACACTGCTCAACCAAAGAGCGAAATTGTTAAAAAATGCCATTGCAAGAGCTACATTGTAAGTGATGAAAAGTGGCAAGAAAGGGTTAAAGTGGCATTAAAAATAAGTTAAAGGTGGAAAAACTGGGTAAGAAGTGGCAATAATGGGTGAGGAGTTACCAAAAATGAGTTACAGGTGGCAAAAATGGTCAAAAAACAGCAAATGAGTGTAAAAGTGACTTAACAAGCAAAAAGGTAGAAAAAAAAGCAGCAAAGAGTGGCAAAAATGGGGAAACGAGTAGCATTTAATGGCAAAAGGCAGCTTCAATGGGCAGAAAGTGGCAAAAAAGAGAAAAAATTGCAAAAAGTAGAGTAAGAGAGGCATAAGAAGAATGGTTAAAAAGTGGCAAAAATGGGCAAAAGAAGTGGCAAAAGGCAGGTTTAAAGCAGTGAAAATGGTTTAAAAGTGGAAAATCCAGACAATTGAAATGTATAGACAAAAAATCAAAGCTGGCAATTAAAGCCAACTGTTTAAGTGTGGAAAACAAACGGATTAATGTGACTTCCAATGGATAATTCTAAGGTCAAAGTTTCCCTTTTTTTGTGGTTTTCTGGTGGAATAATATTTCAAATTGAGACATAAAAGAGCCACACGCTGAGTAACACTGCCATATGTGTCTGTGCAGCCCACCCTTATTCTGACAACAGCATTATTATCCTTTTTAATAATTTCTTATGTATGATAAATATTACTGTGCTCTATACTGATAGAACTGTGGCACTGAATGTGGTCTGGTGTACTTAGAAATCTCACATGCCTTTCATTTTTTGTTTGCTGTGCAGAAGGTGGCATTAGTGTGTCTCATTTCTGACTTTAAAAGTCTTAAATTTGATTTTAAGTGTGTAGGAACCCTGACAGAATGAAAAGGATTTTCTCAGCAGACAGAATCACTTCAGACATTAAGTGCTGAGAGTCTTGTAGCTCCATATTCAGAGTAAAGGCTTCCATGTGTTTCCTTTTCATTCTTTCTTTTCCTCCATGCAAACATCCGTCTGTGTTTGTTTTCAGATTCCTCAGAACCTCCCCTGTTCAGTCACTTTACAGCCCGGCCCAGAGGACACCGGGAAGGTAACACACCCATCGATCCTTGGCCTTCTCAGTAGGATGACATGCATGTGTGCAGATGTAAACAGTAGTATCTGTAGCGTTGTGTGGTGATGGATTCAGGCTGATCTGCTCTCCTCTCCTGCAGGCCTGCGGGGTTGACTTTGAGATCAGAGCTTTCTGTGCCAAGTCGATAGAAGAGAAGATTCACAAGAGGTGAGTTTACACGTGTAGGAGGAAGGGGCAGAGTTTGAGGGTTTTTAAGGAGACCATGGAGGGTTTGAAACAGGACTGACAACAGGGAAGCACTGATAGATTGGTGTAGCCAGTATATATCAGCCAGTATCAACCCTGTAAAGCAGCGGTGTCAAACTCAAGGCCTGGGGGCCAGATCCGGCCCTTGACAGTTACACCCGGCCCACTAGATCATGTTTTTATTATAACTGGCCCACCAGCATGATGTCTGCAGAATTGTGTTTTCATTTTGTATTTCCTAATTTGCATCTCACATTCATGACCTACAGTTATGTTTTTGATTTTTTTACATCATATTTTGACTTTTTCAATTCAAAATTTTTGGACTTTGTCTCATATTTTGTCCATTAAATTCACGCTTTTGATTTTCAAGTCATATTTTGATGTTTTAAAATCATGAATTTGAATTTAATCTTACCTTTTGACATTTTCAACTCCTAACTTTGAATTTTAATCCTAAATATTAACCTTTTCAATTCAAAATCTTAAATATTGATCTCATCTTTGGACATTTATAATTCAGAATTCTGGATTTTGTCTCATATTTTGACATTTTAAACTCATAATTTAGAATTTCATCTTATATTTTGACCTTTAAAATGCTTTATTATTAATTTTATTTTATATTTCACCTTTCTAATGTCTTGATTTAATTTTTTTCTCAAACCTTGACATTTTCAACTCAATATCACTTTTAATTTTATTGAGTAACTTAAAAATCATCATTTTAACTTTTGACTTTTTTAAAAGTCAGAATAATTTATCATCAATGTTACGTTTTTCCCTATAATTTGTTACTGGTGAAGATGAGGTTAACAGTCTATGGGAAACTTTTATCCTGTTAGTCCCTCGGGTTAGACCCAAATTCAGAATTCGGCCCCTGCTGTGATTGAGTCGGACATCCCTGCTGTAAAGTCAGTTTAAGTTTCTAAAACACCAATAAGAAACGAGACAAATCTACCACCTGGTTAGACAAGAACTCTGCTTTAAAAGAGGGAAGACTTGTTTAAATTGGGTAAAATTTGACTTTAACTTAGGTTGTTATACAGCTTTAATCAGAGGATTAATGCATTTACGATTATCTTAGTCGCAGAGCAACTGGTTTAGGGTAGACCTGGATCCACCAGAGTCTGGTTAATGTGGTCAGTGTGACCTTACCTTGAAGAGAAGGTCTCTGCTGTGATTCTTGTGAACTAGAACTTAGTCTGTGGGAGATGAATTAAAGTCAGAGTTGTGTATGTTTCCAGGAACTCTGTGCGTCTGGTCATCAGAAAGGTCCAGTACGCTCCAGAGAAACCCGGTCCTCAGCCCATGGTGGAGACAACCAGAAACTTCCTGATGTCTGACAGATCCCTACACCTGGAGGCCTCTCTGGACAAAGAGGTACACACAGCAGTGTCTCTTATGTTTTATACTTTACCTCAAAGTGATATAAGTAAGGTGAAGCTGAAAGAAGCTTGAATAACACTTCTAAGTCTTCTTCTCCCATGATGCTTTGCCTGTAGTTGTACTATCACGGAGAGCCCATCAGCGTCAACGTTCACGTCACGAACAACTCCACCAAGACGGTCAAAAGAGTGAAGATCTCAGGTGCTTCTTTATTTATCTTCCTCTTCTGTTTGTTCTGTGTTGTCTTCTCCTCCCTCTTTCCTTTCCTGTTGCTTTGTCTTTTATCTTCTGCTTCTGTCTCAGTCATCCTTCTTCCTTTCTTTCTGCTGTTTTATAGAAACAAACTGGAGTTTTAGCTCCACCTGCTGTCCATCATTAGCTCAAACAAACCCTGGGGATTTAGGGGATTTCTCAAGCTGTTTCCACATTTAGATCCAATCCTGGTGAATGATTTCTTCTTTCTGTTATGATATCTTAAATCTCCTCTTCCTCTCTCCAGTGCGTCAGTATGCAGACATCTGCCTCTTCAGTACTGCCCAGTACAAATGTCCAGTGGCTCAGCTGGAGGCAGAGTAAGTCCCAGTCATATGCTTTCACTTATTATGTAACTGTGAATGACGACTGTTAAATACATGGTCAAAGGGAGTCAGAATGCAGGCGTACAGTGCTGTGAAAACGTATTTCCCCCATCCTGATTCCTAGACAGAGATTTCAGATAAAACAAAGATAACCTGAGTAAATACAAAGTCAGTTTTTAAATGGTGATTTCATTTATTAAGAGAAAAGCCTTAAAAATCTAACTGATCCTATGTGAAAAAGTCATTACCCCCCTGTTGAATCAGGATTTAACTGTGATTGACCACATTTTTTTGGAAAGCTGAGTTCAGTTTGACTCTCCACACTTAGACCTGATTACTGCCAGACCTGCAGGATGAATAAATCCCTGAAAGAGAACCTGTCTGACAGTGAAGTAGGCTAAAGATCTCCAACACATCATGGAGCCATCTAAAGAAATTCAAGAACAGATGAGAAGTTACTGACATCTATTGGTCTGAAAGGGTTACAAAGACATTTCTAAGGCTTTGAACTGCAGCCAACCACGCTGAGAGCCATTATCCACAAATGGAGAAAACTGTGAACAGTGGTGAATCTTCCCAGGAGTGGCCAGTCTATCAACATGACTCCAAGAGAGCATGGACGCCTCATCCAGGAGGTCCCAGAAGAACCCACAACAACATCTAAAAACCCTCAAAGGCAGATGATGGAATGTTGGTGAAGCTGGGGATGTTGTGGCTTTTTCCCTCCATTTTTTGCCAAAGTTGGCAACTTTTGGAAGTGGGTGGAACTGGCAAGGAGGGAGGGTTTCCTACTTTGCTCACTTAAAAATGCACTATATGGACAAAAGAATTCAGCCATCCCCTGTTAACTGTTGAATTCAGGTGTTTCCAACAGACCAGTTGCCTAAAATGGTGTCTAAAATCATCCCCTAGACCAGTGGTTCTCAAATGGTGTGCTTTGGCACACTGGTGTGCCTCAAGACAAGTCTAGGTTTGCCTTGAAAATTTGTCTGACTTTCCATAAGTACTACAAATATGCAACAACTAAAGAGACTATAACCACTGTCCTTACTGCATGCAAGTGTTACACGTTGCATTGCATCATATAGCAATGCACGCTCACTGTCCATCTGTTATCTGTTAAATATGCAAATGTAAATGTACATGTAAAAATATGACATCTCATGCTTTTACTTAGAAAATCAGAGGTATGGTGCCTCTAACAGCTGTGAGCCACATAGTTTTGTCTCCATGTTAGCACAAGTCAGACCATAAAAATTCATAAATGGGTATGGAGAATATCCATGCAACACACTCCTCTTTGTAAAACAAGCTAACAAGTTTTGGGAGTGAGAAAAGTGGAAGAAAATTAAGAATATCCTCTGTTGGGACACTCCTAGTGTCTTGTCATCCTTTGTGAAACCTCTTCCGTTGTTACTTGTCCGTCTTAATAGGAGCGACAGAGAGAAAATAGGAACAGGGTGACTGGGGATAAACCTGGGGAGCTGCAGTGCATCACTTGCAGAATGTCAGGATGCTACAAAAGGAAACTCTGTAATCAAACTGATGTAGCTGGCACTTGCTCACATTGCATGCAGTTGGGACTAGGACATGTTGCTACTTGTTACACATGCTAAAGAGGCTATTTTGCAAGGACGTTAATATGGTGTGCCATGAGACGTCAGCTTGCTTTTTTGTGTGCCTTGGGCAAAAAAAGTTTGAAAACCATTGCCCTAAACCAGTGATTCTCAACTGGTCCAGCCTCCAGACTCACCAGTCTGTCTTACGACAGATCGCGACCCAAGTTTCCAAAAAATTTTCAACAATGCATATTTAGTAAATTGAATATGTTGCAGTTGGGAACATGATTGGACCAAAACTCTTGATATAAAAAAAGAAAAGGGACAAAACTCACAAATTTTATACCCTCTTTCTCCAGCATTATATGTCAATTTTTGCCAATTTTTCAGAAATCATGTAAAATTACTTCATTATTAGGGAAAAGTTGCCATGTATTGCAAGAACAGTAGATAAATTAGTTGAAATATTGATCAAACATTTAAATTTACCCAATTTCACAGTAAAACAGAGTAAAATAAAAGGTACTGATGCATGTCCAATAGGGACTTGAAGACTTTTGCCACCATTTTTTTTTTGTTTAGAAAATGTTTAGAAACATTTTATTGTGACTGATCAGGAAAGGGGACAGCCGGTAGTGCCATAATTTGGACAAACAGGTCTAAGGTCAGTCTCCTGGGTGGGCTGGGGTTCTCTGAAGAGTTTGATTGACAGCATTGTGTCGTCTCCATAGTGACCAGGTGTCGTCCAGCTCCACCTTCTGTAAGGTTTACACTCTGACCCCGACGCTCGACAAGAACCGAGAGAAGAGAGGGCTCGCTCTGGATGGGAAACTCAAACATGAAGACACCAACCTGGCCTCCTCCACCATGTAAGCACCCACTTTAACACAAACACAGCATACAGGTGTGTGACACAGGTGAGCAGTCATGTGACCTCAGCCTGCTGTGTGTTTCAGAGTGAAGGACGTCACCAACAAGGAGGTCCTGGGGATCCTGGTGTCCTACAGAGTCAAAGTGAAGCTAGTGGTGTCACGTGGAGCGTAAGAGACACACTTAAACACTCACTGATGACATCACTTCCTGTCTACTGCCTCGCTCGGTCCTTTAGATGTCATATTATATATTTTTCTGACATGATCGTTTTGCTTTTTACAAATTAAATGGAAAATATGGGACAAAAATAAATGGGTAAAATAGAGCTCAACAATGGACAAGGTAAACTTCCATGTTAAAATCCTCCAGTGACATTTGAGAAAATCCTCATATCCATATTTTCAATCCTGGAGCCAAACCAATCACCCACCTTAATTCTCACGACTGTAGAGAATTTGATTTGGTGCGTTTCTACATCAGTGTTTCCCTAACTATTTTCCTGGTGAGCCACATTTTAGGTGGTAAGAAGCAACCTTCATGTGTATTTTTATCATGGTAGAGAGGGATGTGTGGTCAGGTGGAGCTCCCTCGTGTGGCTATATTGTGTACTGCAAACATAAATGTCGCAAGGAATTATGAAAACTCGTCAAAAAAAGACTTGCAGTCCAAAATCCACATAAATTTAAATTGTTTAATGGATTTTACCCTCGAAGAAAACATGTCTGCAGCTGTTTATCATACAAAAGACATTTATTTTAACTATTTTAGTTATGATCTTAGTTAATTAATTTTGACAACTTCCAAGCAAAGCCCCCCACGCCTCCTGAGATATTTGGTGTCTCCCATAGGGGGTCCTGGACCCCAGGTTGAGAACCAAAGCTCTACATGGTCATATATCTTCATTTGAAGTCTTCTGTTGAAATACAACCGTAACACTCCCTTCGAGCAGCAGTACTGGATCGCACACAGAAGTTCTAGGCTTAAAGGTGGGATCAACCAATCAGGGCCTTCACTGTGACACTCTAGGATCGTGGGTAATGTAGTGCTGTTGTCTGTCTATTTAGGAAGGTCCAGACCTTATAGCTAAAAATAAAAATGCTGTGATTTTTACCTCTGGAACCCCGCCGTTGAGCTCTATTATCAGTACACTGATAGATGGGTAAGATAACTGATGGTTGAAGATCTGACCTGAGGGGAGGAAAGAGAAAATCCTCATAAACCATATATCTGTTTAAAAAATCTTAAATGTTGGTGCAGCTTCGCCTCAGCTTCCCGCTCTGTCCTCTCACTTCCTGTTGCCAGTGTTGGTTGCTGTGGTTGTTGTCGTAGTTGCTCCTTACTGTTGCTTGCTTCCACTGTAGGTTTGTGAACGTGTTGTGAACGTGTCGCCTCCTGCTTTTCATTTCACCCCCTCTCCCCTCCTCCCCTCTGTGTCTGTGGCTTTGTGTGTGGGTCCTCCCCCTTCTCCTCCCTCGTCCCCCATCCGCTGTGTGCCTCCCCCCTCCTCCTCTCCTCTCCTCTCCCCCCTGCAGGCTGCTGCGAGGCGTGATGGAGAGGTAAATGTGTGTGAACTGATGCTGACTGCAAACATGATGTAGGAAGAGATGACGAGCTTTTGCGAATGTCATTGTCAACATTTTAAAACCAGTTTAAAGACTTTAGGCCAGGTTAAAATGACTTAAAACCAGTTTAAAGACTCTAGGCCAGTTTAAAGACTCTAGGCCAGTTTAAAGACTTTAGACTAGTTTAAAGACTTTAGACCAGTTCAAAGACTTAAAACTAGTTTAAGGACTCTAGGCCAGTTTAAAGACTTTAGACCAGTTCAAAGACTTAAAACTAGTTTAAGGACTCTAGGCCAGTTTAAAGCCTTTAGACCAGTTTAAAGACTCTAGGCAAGTTTAAAGCCTTGAGACCAGTTTAAAGACTTAAAACCAGTTTAAAATGACTTTAACCCAGTTTAAAGCCTTTGGACAAGTTAAAAGACTCTAGGCCAGTTTAAAGACTTAAAACCAGTTTAAAGACTTGAGACCAGTTTATAGACTCTAGGCCAGTTTAAAGACTTTAGACCAGTTTGAAGACTCAAGGCCAGTTTAAAGACTTTAGACCAGTTTGAAGACTCAAGGCCAGTTTAAAGACTTTAGACCAGTTTAAAGACTTAAAACCAGTTTAAAGACTCTAGGCCAATTTAAAGACTTTAGACCAGTTTGGAGACTCTAGGCCATTTTAAAGACTTTAGACTAGTTTAAAGACTCAACAGACCAGGATGTAAACAGGGTCAGAGCTGTCTGTTGAAGTGAATTTTTTTTTTATCTCATAAATCCTGCTGCAGTAAAACAACCCTCTCTTCATACCAGAAACTTTAACAACAGGATGGAGTGTGTGTTTGTGTTTCAGAGATGTGATGGAGTGTGTGTTTGTGTTTCAGAGATGTGATGGAGTGTGTGTTTGTTTCAGAGACATGATGGAGTGTGTGTTTGTGTTTCAGAGATGTGATGGAGTGTGTGTTTGTGTTTCAGAGACATGATGGAGTGTGTGTTTGTGTTTCAGAGACATGATGGAGTGTGTGTTTGTGTTTCAGAGACATGATGGAGTGTGTGTTTGTGTTTCAGAGACATGATGGAGTGTGTGTTTGTGTTTCAGAGACGTGTCTGTGGAGCTGCCCTTCATCTTAATGCATCCTAAACCTGTGGAGCCCCCGGTGTCCCGCCCACAGTCAGGTGAGTCTGATGAAACAGGTGAAGGTGTGATCCTGACTCTAGAAGAATCCAGACTGAGGACTTTAAACGCACTACTGCTGCACCACGCGTTACGTAACTCTCCAGTCTTGTCCCTTTTCTTCATGCACTGAATCTCCATGGAGACGAGAGTCAGTTTCCTTGGCAACAATGGTATGACATACTAACGTGAGTGTGTGTTACAGCTGTGCCAGAGATGGACCCCCCCATCGACACCAATTTGATAGAGTTCGACACAAAGTGAGTACCACGTCTTCAGTTCTGGATTTATTTAAAGCTGAACTTCACACCTGTGAAATAGTGACCCACTGAATACAGCGCTGACACCCACTTTTGGGTCTGGATCCCAGTCCCAAAAAAGTTGGGGCGCTGTGTCAGATGAAAATAAAAACAGAAGTCAGTGATTGTCAAATCTCACATTTTATTCACAATAGAACATTAACAACATATAAGATGTTGAAACTGAGACATTTCAGCATTTCATGAAAAACACTAGATCAAAATTGCAATTCCAGCTGAAATTGCATGAGGATGCTGAGAGCTGAATTGTGGAAGAACTGCTGAAAATAGCCAAAAAGTGCAAAAATAGCTGAAAATAGTATAAAATTAGCTGAAAGTAGTTTAAAAGTAGCTGAAATGGCATTCAGGAGCTGAAAAAGCATAGATATAGCTTAAAATAGCATTACAATAGCTGAAAATAGCATAAAAGCTGAAGAGTGTAATACCTGATTTGTGAAGAATGTGAAATCATTGCTCAAAATATAGAATTTTAAAAGCAAAATAGTTGAAATAGTATAAAAAAGTTTTTTTAAATAGCTGAAAAGAGCGCAAAAAGCTGAAGAGTATGATTGTAAAATAGTGAAAATAGCCCAAGGAATGCCAGAGTTATGAGGAGTTGAAGAGAGTGCAGATTTGTGAAAATTTGCCATCTGCTTATCGTTGTTAAACAAAGTTAAATATTTTAAAAATTCTAAAAGTGGGAAATGAGAAAAGTCATAGCAGTTGAATGACAAAAAAAACTGAATTTTTTAAAGTTTAAACAGTGTCGATACGACAAAGTATGAAGGAGGAGATAGCGGACACGGAAGAATAATAATGATAAACAAAAGGGCCGATGCGAATATCGATAGTGTGGATGCTTACTCAGCATCCCCACTAATTAGCTCAGAGAGCAGAGACAGAGATGTCTCCTGGTGCTTAAAAGTTTAAATCTCCATCCTGACCTGCAGACTCTTCTGATTCATTTATGGTCGGGCAGAGTCGGGCTGCACAGGTCATCTAATCGCAATTGTGATGTCAGGCCGTGCAATTACAAGATTGCACATAAAGCTGCATTATTCTGTTATTCTACAATGCCTGCAGAAAGGCCTCAGTTTGCAGTAGTGCTTCTGTTGCATTTCATAGAAATACCTTTATTTTGAAAATAGGAAGACTCTTGTAATTTTTGAAAAATATGTGGTTAATGTGAAAGCAGTTGTATCAAAGTGTACTGTTCTGTAATGTTTTTGTGCTACTTATTATTTTTATGTACAGTAATGATTCCATGTCTGAGTTTTAGTTGATTTTTGTGTTTCTGTGTTGGATTTTTAGTTGTTTTTTGTTGTTTTTTTGCACGTCATGACATCTTCTCTGGTCCTCTCAGCAGCATCTCCCAGGACGACGACTTCGTCTTTGAGGACTTCGCCCGCCTGCGGCTCAAGGGCGCCGTGGACGACAAAGACGAGGACTGCTAGGAGCTTGCCAACCTCTTCATACGCTCGCTTCAAGAACCACCACACACACGCACACACACACACATACACACACACACACTGTTCACCTTACATTCCCCGGTGGAGGGGGTGGATGAGGGCACGTTTGGACGGAGGCCTCGCGTGGGGGCGTCGCTGGTGTTCTTCCTCTCTTGCTTCAGTCATTTCTTGCCGCCATCTGTCTCTCTGTTTCTTTTTTTTTTTTTTTCGCTGAAAAACTTGTAAAAGCGGAGCGGCTGCTGGACGGACGACGGGTGGAATCGTCCGGAGAACATGTGAAGGAAAAAAAGAAGCGTAGGAAGTGTTTTAAATCTTCTTTTTGAATGTTTCACCATCCTGTACAAACAGATTATATATTTAGAAAAAGAATCTATCTGTGTTCAGTGGTGATCGCCGTTTTGATTTCCTTTTATACGCTTTTTTACAGCGAGGCTGCGAGGGGAGGAACCACACAAACACAAACACACTTTAACACCGGCGACTCGATTTCACCAGCATCCACTTGCCCGCTCTCATCTCCGTCAACCTCCTCGCCTGTTTTCTTAATGGTTTCCATCGGCTGCATGTTTCTGTCGTTCTGCATTCATTCCTGCAGGTTAAAGAACTTTTCCAGCTGTGATCGAGTTTATGTCACACTTTATGAAGTTAAAAAACAGGCAAATCTCTGCTCAGTCGCCACATTTCAAACATAAAATGACATTTCTGACTCTTCTAGTACTTCCTTTGGTTCCTTAAAGTATAAATCATCTTAATTTCCATATTTTAAAGCTCTACTTGAAGCTAAATATGAAGGTTTGGGAGTGTTGTGCTCTTTGTTAGAGGGATGGGCAATATTTTTGAAATACTCAACAGTTAATTTATGAAATAAAATACTTGAAATGCACACCTCTAGTTCACTGAAATAATCCAAACGTTTATGGACTGACTAAAACTATCAACATTTTCTGTCCTTTTTATTTTTCTGTATCCTCAAACAAGCAATCTCTATTTTATCTGTCAAAACTCCCAAAGCTTTACAAAACTTCAGACATTTTCAATAGAAAGCTCAGAGAGGGAGAGAGAGCTCTGTGTTTGTAGTGCAAATATGCTAGCAACCTTTGATCCTTTAAGACATGAAATCCACAAATATTTGCACCTTTTTTTTCCCACAATATCAAAAAAGTTCCAGATTAAGGCTGAGAGTCACATCAGAGTTCATAGAGCTGGTTTGTAGATGACCGTCCTGCAGGCTCAACAATAAAACAACTTTTATTTTATCTAAAACAAAAAGTGCAGCACAAAGGCATCAAATCAAACCTGAGTACAGGAAGGGTTACATGCATTCAGAGTAGGAAAAATAGGTGCAAATATTGTCTGGATGTGCAGAAAAAGTTGGTAAAATGGGGCTTCTTGACTCAAAAATGACCTGCTGTTGTAGTTCCCATCCAGGCCCCTCTAGGGGGCGCCACAGATCTCTGGAGGAGGCACGAGGCTTTGTCTGCTCTGAGGCTGTCAAATGTTATTTTCAAAGATGTAAATTAGCTGACAGGATATGAGTTACAGACTTTATAGCAATACAGCAATAAGAGTTCTTCTTCTGCTGGCTTAACTAAGGAAAAGGGCCAGGAATCACTGGTCTGATAACAAAAAAAAATCTGATTCCAGGCTGACTTAGGAATTTTAAAGTGGCACAAAGAGGAGGAGGTTTGATGACTGAATGTAGGAACTATGTGAAAATGTTTTAAACTGTCATTTCTCCAACAGAAAGCTGTAATTTGTGTTGGACTGAAGCTGGTATAAGGCAGAATTCAAACTTTTAGCTCTGGACTTTATGGTGAAGTGGCTCAGACCTACACTCATCTAGACTCTGGTCCCCCTTCATCAGTCTAGACCTGTAGTAGGAGGCCTACAGGACTAAGTCATTAGTGATCTCCAGGTAAATCAGGTAACCTGGGGGTAAAAATCTCTTTGAGATCATAACCGATGTAAATGTCCTGATAACTGCAGCCTACAGGCCCACCTAGAGATTTAACGGACTAACTTTACCACATTTCCTTGATTTCTAAACGCTGCTATTCACTTCCTGTCCCCCATCTGACATGAGCGCCTCATTGAGATCATGTGACTGCAGACAGCCTACAAATGGTCAGTCTACACAACGATGGAGACGACTAACCGTGTTTTTAAACTCACATCCCTCATAGTTAGAAGTCAGTGTACCTAATTCAGTTCAGACCCCAGTCCTGGTCCAGAGCTCGTTTAGGCAGCTCTGCTGTAACGCTCTGTATCTGATGTAAACAATGCTAAACTGATAGCATAGATAGCGCTAGCATAGCCCTGGTTTGGCTTAGAGTAATAGGGATAAAGAGGAACATAGGCTGTTGGGTTAGAATCACATAGAAGCGTCTATTGCCCGATGTCACTGTGGTAGCGTCTTAAACAATAGCGTTCTGTACCAGCAGCTCCCTGAGTGCTTTAACTGTAGACGAGTCGACTTAACGATGTTAAAATTAGCTTTTAGCTGGATTTGAAGTCATGCAGAGGAACATCACTGGACAAAGAAAAAAAGAAAGACACAACGGTCACAGTTTGAAACTGTCTAAAAAGGAACAAAGTTAAATTCTGCAGATAAAGACCTCTGTATGTCACAGACTTTCAGCCACCACAACAGGAGCTCAGATATGACACAGACTAGTTCTAACTTCCTGGTGTGTCTTTAGGTTCCTGATTCGATTCTTTATTTCATGCCTCGTACACTTTATTTTGCACCTTTTGTGAACACGACTCTGATAAAAACATAAAAATAAGAACAAATCCTCATTTAGACTCTTAAAATGTGAGCAATAACTCCGATCACACTGGAATCGTTTCTCTAAACCTGCATCTGACCTCGAGTCTTTGACTTCAAGAAGACTGACGTCTCACCGTTCACGTCTCTCTAAACTCAATGTTTAATCCTCTTTTAACACTTTACAGCTTTTTTTTTTTATCACTTCCTCACTTTAAAATGTTTCAAACTCGACGCGGCTCGGCTCCTGCAGGTTTAAACTTTAGAGGAGGAAACACTGGTGGCTGTTTTTGTCTCATATCATCTCTCTGTTTCTAATCCGCCACAGAAAAACCCAGAAACTAATTAGAATAAAAGACATTCACTTTCAGATCCTGTTGTGTTCTGTAATCTTCATCGTGCCTTCTTCATCTCTCCGTTGCCAATAAGACTAAACCCATCGCCATGTCACCGTTTTAGTTTTGGGACTGAAAGCAGAATTCTACGTTTATAGGGTTATTCTTTATAACCAGAAATTGCAAAAAGCCTGAAATTAGACGGAAACAGAAATTTAATTGACTGTTTCTAATTTCTACCTTGAAAAAATCAATCATAGCGCCCCCTACTGTATCAGACTGTACAGAGCGGTGTTTCTGATGTGAAAGCAGACCAGCAGAGGAGAGGAAGGGGCAGCCGTGCTCGGGCACGGTATGAAACAACCATACCTTTTCCTCATGACTGCACTAATCCTACTGTGTTAATCTGGTTTCTGTAAAGCTCAAAACATCAGATATTTCTATTAGATTACCAGGAACTGATCCTGTTAATCATCCTTTTAAAGTACCGCCATCAAACAGGAAGTTGTAAGAACAGATCAAGTGTTTGACTTATGTGTCATAAAACTGTAGCTGTGTTCTTTAAACCTGCTTTAAGACAGGGTTTAATAACTGTACCAAGTTTTTAAGATATTTTCCAGTATCATTTGGATGTTTTTTTTTTCCAGTTTACTCTTAAAATGTTAAAATTTTTCACCCTAGAATTTGAACTTGACCCTCTTTGTTTGGCTTTTTCTTGTAAATAGTTGCAAATTTATCTCCTTTTTTGTGTGTTTTTGCCCAACAAAAATATGTTTTTTAAAGTATAATTAACCAAATTGAAGATATCTGAAGTGCCACGGGGAGGTTTTACCGCCAATAAAAAACAGAAAGCGAGACATGTAATGTAGGAAAGTCCAGACAGGATATGCATCCGTAGACTTTCTTGTGCCCCTAATTTGGGCTGGTTCCTCATGTTCTTGATGTGTGACGCTGTAGTTTCCTCAGGATCCATGAAACCTGCTGTGGTTTCACTCTAACTGGTTATGGCGGCGTTTGCCATTTTATTGCCGTTATGTCGCTGCAGATTGCTGCACAAACGCCGCGCTGCACAGACATTTCGTGGGAATTGCTGGTAACTCACTGTCACGTGAAAAACATCCTAACAAGATAAATAAGTCCAAACCTCAACAAACATCTCAAATTTCCTCGTTGTCGTGGAGTAAATTAGATTGCATGGATGCATGTCCTCTCTGGGCTACCATCGAGATCCATTAAACTCAGCAGCACCAGTGTTTCCCGTAGGTTCTCCCTCACCTCGTCACCCCTCCTCCTCCTCCTCTTCGTCTTTAATGTATGTTCATCTGACCTCAGACATGTGAAGGACTTCATCAGCCAGACTTCTATCGTCCTGGGTCAGTGTTCTTCACAGACATCAGATTTTAAATCCGAAAAGAGAAATCCAAAACCAAGAAACAAGCTCATTCCCAATCACTGTTTAAAAGTAGGAAAATAAAACATGGAAAAAAAACGGCCCCTTACCTTTCAGGCAGTTCAGATTAAACGGGAATCAAAAATTTAAAGAAAATGAAACAGATTTAATTTTCTGTTTCTTGTTTTTATTTTTCCAAAATAAATGAATAATTGAAACATTGTTTGTTTTTCATCTGATTGTTGTGATAAAAAAAAAGATCAATGAATGGAACACTGGTGATGTAACATTCTTTTTTCCCTTCATTTTTGACCTGTTACAGGTGTGATGTTGCATCACCAGAATTCTGTTCTGTGCTCTCTTATTTAGAACACAAAAACGATGAGATCAGAAACCACCATTTTTGGTATTCAAATAAAAATGAAAAATCAGAACAAAAAAATAAATTTTTTTTTTTTTTTTTAAATTCCCGCTGGTCCCTGGATGTTCTAGACAGCTCAGAATAAACTGGGAATCAAAGAACAACAACCACAAAAAATTCTGTTTCTCTTTTGTCATTTTTATTTTGTCCTTTTTTGTAGAAATCAGTAAATTTAAAAAGGTTGTTTTTTTAAATCTGATTGTTTTTGTGTTCTGATTAAAAAAAAAAAAAAGATCAAGGAATGAAACACTGCTGACATAACTTTCTTTTTTTCTGTGTGACTTGCTGCAGGCATTGTGAAAAAATGAATGAGAAAAGAACGTTACACCACCAGTAATCCATTCTTTGATCTTTTTATGATAAGAACACAAAAACAGTCAGATTAAAATGAATAATTTTGGATTTTTTTCTTTTGTTTTGGATAACGTGAACCATTTTTCATCTTCTGTTCTTTCTTTCTTTATTTTTTTAATTTATTTTAATTTCATACAAACTCCTGAAAACACTGAGAGCTTTGAAAACAAACATGGAAAAATACTACTGGGATATTTTAGGCCGTTCAGAATAATTCAGAGTTAAAAACAAAACCGTCTTCGTTTTCAGTTTCTCTTTTTTGCTCTTTTTTAGTTGACGAAACAGTGATGTAACAACATCTACAGAACACACATAAAAGAAAAAAGAATCTTACATCACCAGTGTTCCATTTTCTTAAATCTTCTTTTGGTCAGAAAACAAAAACAAAACGTTTTCCATTTATTTATTTCATTTGTAAAAAAATCCGAGCAGGTTTTTCCATGGTTTTTTCCTGCTTTTAAACCGTGATTGTGAATCCGTTTCTTGATTTCAGATTTCTCATCTTGGATTAAAAATCTGTCTGCTGTAAACACACTGACCGCCCTCTCGCTCTTTCTCTCCGTTTTCATTCATAAAAAAATTAACGGTTTAGAGGAGCAGTGAGCGTTTTCATCATATCTTTCTCTTAAAAACTTTCCCCACCTAAATAAAAAAAAATCCCGGATCAACATTTCAGCCGACACCAGAGCACTGCACTTTGATTGGACGAACCCACATTTCTGCAGACGTTTGTTTTTTGCTGATTTCAGGAGACGAAGAAGACGAATGTTGATCTTTTCTGATGCTTCTGAAAATGTCTGTTGTGTTTTGTCAAGTTTTTAGACTTCACTCAAACTTTGATTTTTGTTTTTATTTTGATCTAAAAACTGCCAAACTCCCCTCCCTGCGTCCTTCGCTCCGTCACCCAGAAGTGAAGAAGAAACAAACTCAGCATGTTTTAAACTCTTCGGTTTCTTTCGGTTTCGTTCCAAGCAGTGCTGTGAATCGTACGAGCTGTGATTCTGTCCTTATTTTGTCGTGCATATGTGGGGTAAACTTTGCTAAGTGTGAAAATATTTTGACAAGTGCCACGCCCCGGCCTGTGCGATGCTTACCATAATGTCTATAAAAAACAGGCAGTGATTTTCTGCTGGTGGCGCCGTCACCAGAAAAGATAGTCTGATTATTATGCTTCTGATTATTATTATTATTATATTATTATTATTATTATTATTATGGTGACTATTATTACTTCTACTGTATCATCATTGCGACCATGATTATTCTCATAATCATTTAAGAGTCTATTGTTTTGCCATGTATTTTTTATTTTGAGATTTTTATTTTAGTTTTCTTTTTATTATTAAAGGCAAAATGAACTAACAGACTGCGCTTATGTGACTTTATTCTGCACTTTCTTTTTCTATGAACACCATTTCCAAAAAAGCTAGGACAGTGTCTTAACCCTTGTGCCCTCCTTGGGCATTTTTGGCCATTTTTCTCAACTTTTTTTTTTTTTTTTAATATGTCATCATTTTGTCAGTTTTACAGCTTGTGGCATGAATTTTTACAGGAACTTTTCTATCTAGTAAAATTTGTGAAATCCAACATGTTTTACTCTTAAATGTCATTCATACTCAATGATTTTTCTACCCTCTTTACACCTTCAAGGCCAAAAATGTACATGTACAAAAAACTGGTATTAAATCACAAGGTATCAGTATTTTTTTGTACTTTTTTTTTTCATAAATCTCTGAAACAACTTCAAACTTGCTCAAAACTAGCAAACATTCAATAATTTTTAAGATTTAACCCTTTAAATGCCAGTTTGATTATTTGAAATATTTTATTATTTTACTACAAAAAACAAAGCGTGAATTTTTTTTCATAAAATTAATGGTGTAAAGATGGAGCTTTGGTGCTGATGAGAGTTTTGGATGGGTCAAAGATTAGCAACAAAATTTATTTCATTGCATTTGTATTTTTTATAATATTTTATAATATAACGGGCAAAACTACAAGAATATGGTGCATGGTCCTACAATGAGTAAATGGTTGAACCTGGTGGAATATGGTAAAAATATCAAATTTCACTGGAGTTCTTCACATTTAAATGCTGACATTAAAGAATGCATGATTGTACTGCAATGACAGTGAGATTAAAAAATGTGGTTTTAATGGAAGTTGATGAGGGCATTTTTGCCTTGAATGTCCAGAGGGTATTTCTGACATTACGTAAAAAAATATTAATGCAATCAAATCAATTTTGTTGCTAATCTTTGACCCATCCAAGACCAAAGCCCCATCTTTCTACTATTTATTATATGGAAAATAATTCACTTTTTACGTTTTTGCTGTAAAAAATGAAATATTTCAAATAATCAAACTGGCATTGAAAGGGTTAAAATTCTGAGAATTATTGGATTTTTTTTGTAGTTTTGAGCAGGTCTGAAGTTGTTAAAAAGATTTATGAAAAAAAAAGGTAGAAAAAAATATTGATGTATGCTGATTAGTGGCAGTTTTTTTTACATGTACATTTTTGCCACAAAGTTGTAAAGAGGGGGCCTAGTGTTAAAGCTGGCACTACAAGAAAAATACAAGTGCAATCAAATCAATTTTGTTGCTAATCTTTGACCCATCCAAGACTCTCATCAGCACCAAAGCCCCTTCTTTCCACTATTAATTTTATGGAAAATAATTCACTTTTTGTGTTTTTTTTGTAATGAAAAATAAAATATTTCAAATAATCAAACTGGCATTTAAAGGGTTAAAATCTTTAAAATTATTCAATGTTTGTTAGTTTTGAGCAGGTCTAAAGTTATTAAAGAGATTTATGAAAAAAAAGTAGAAAAAAATTTTGATCTATGCTGATTTAATGGCAATTTTTCTGTACATGTACATTTTTGCCACGAAGGTGTAAAGAGGGAGTAAATTTGAGGAGGGCACAAGGGTTAAATGTGAAATCAGAAAAATTTTGAAATCCTTTTAGCCCTATTTTCAACTGAAATAAGCACAAAGACGAGACATTTAGAGATCCAAATATTTTTTTTCTGAATTTGATGCTTACACGTTCCAAAAAATTTAGGACAGGAGCAATCAGTACCTGTTTGACACCCAGGAGTGGACAGGCATTCATTACAGTCACTGTAACTGAGTAACTTTTTGTGAACTTGTACTTTTTCAGCACTTTTAAAGTGTTTTTATTCAGAATAACAATAACGTGCCTGATAGTAAGTGAATGTAGAGATTAAACAGGTTCTATCAGACAGAGGAGATGAGGAGAAACTCAAGGTTCATTGAAGAAAACCTGCTCCTGACCAGGATAGCCTCAAACACTCTGCTTCTTTCATGTCAGAGTTAGCAGACTCAGGGTTAACAGACTCGGCTTAATGAAATAGGCTTTTTTTTTTTTGCAGTGGTAAGTTTATTTCCCCAGAATTAAAAATGACAAATTCTGGCACCATGAAACCCCCACTAAAATCTAAATGTTTATCTCTGTTTTAATGCCAACTTGTGATCAGATGTTTCATTCTGATGCCTGTTTAATGTTTATAAAACATAGATTTTTACAAGGATTTTTCCTTTAAAGAACAGAAACAGCTCAGGTTTGATTTGAACAAACTTTATTGTAAATCAGTGAAACGTCAGAGCAATCCGTCTGCAGACTGGGAGCTCTGGTCTGCTCCCAGTCCAGGTAAAACGCCTCGGTTCTTCTCCTCTGCAAATTAAAGTTCTAGAAAACTAAACCAACATGATCTGGATCAGTTTGTGATGAACAGAAGCGACTATCGATCCGTTTTTAGGGTTGTTAATAAAAAAAATCAGGGGGTCGTGGAGTCATGTGTTCATAGAGCGTCGTAGTCGTCATCATCTTCGTGTTTCCTCTTCAGAGACTCTCCTCCGGAGTTCTGAGACACCATGTTGGTGGTGATGAGGATGTTTTTGGAGCCAATCAGAGATGGGTTGATGAGGACGTTGGAGACGGCCGGCGTAGATGGTGTCGCTGCAGAGACGAGAAGAAAAAGGTTAAATTTTATGTTACAATAATTGGGGCCTTAAACGTACAGATTGATTACTCTACATCGGACTAATCTAGTCCCACTGGATCCTCTTAAATCCATGTTAATGTTTCTGTGTTCACTGAAAGCCTGGTCACAGCAGAGGACGTGATTGGCTGAGCAGAATGTCATGTGACGTCTGCTACTGTAAAGACAAGAGAAGCTGCACCATCTAGACTTCTGTAGAAAAGCATCAAAAGCTTCTCATGATTTATGGTCGGTCCATAAATTTGACTTTTTGATTTTTCTTCCAAGCGGGGAGGGCTGGTGTTGGTTTAATCCCTGACGTTAAACTGGTATTGGATTTAAAGTCAAATAAAGAACTGGGAGGGAGCCGGGCCTTACTGGTTTTGGTGGTTGCCGTCTGAGAGGGTGGTGGGATCTGTACGGTGAACCTCTGACCTGTCAGAGACACGGGAGCGCCCACTTTGGTGGTGACCGACTGAACAGATGGCGTCCCTGCAAGGAAAACAAACTGGTCAGCAGTCACACATGGACTGGTTTAACTGGGACGAAAACCACAGCTACAAACTTAGAATCAGACCTCAGAACCATTGTCAAGCGTTTGAGTGGCCAGTTTAGACTCCTACAGAAAACAGAGACTACTATAGAGGAGAGTTCATGTGTCTGTAGCGCCCTCTACAGGCTTCATTTTGCATGACATGATAACAGACTCACCGAGGGTTGGCGTGCTCGGTCTGCTGGAGACAGCGCCGACGCTGAGGCGTGGCACAGATATCCTGCTGGCAGACGACGACACCTGGAAGAACGACAATATTCACATCATTGATCTGAGTTCCACTTAACCGACGAAGAGCAGAACTGAAGAAACGAACGGATCGGATTATTTTTACCTTCTTCTGCAAAGATTTGAGTCTGTAGTTCGGCGCCGTCAAACAGTAGCGGTCTGGAGGAAGTCGAGGTCCGGTGTATGGTTTGATTAGCGGGAGAGGAGTCTGATTTTTCTGTCTGGCGACTTCCAGAAGGAACTGAAGACAGAGCAGAGGATGAGGGTGAAAAAACAGAAAAGGACCAAAAGCTGACGAAGGCTCAGACGGCAAGGGCAGGTTCTTACGTCTCGTGGTGGCGGCGATGTGAACGACTGGTCCATACGGCACTGAATCGCCAGTTTGATGTCGTCAGCGTCCACGTTGGACTTCTTGGCGTGTGTGGCGTAGATTTTGGCGTCTTCGATGATGGTCGTCACATATCCTGACCACAGAAACAGCAGGTCAGGATGATATTTTTAAATTTGTTTTTTGTTTTTAAAGATTTATTTTTGGGCTTTTTCGTTCCTTTATTAGAGAGAGAGGACAGTGGACAGAGTGGGAAACAGGGAAGAGAGCAGGGAGAGACATGCGGGAAACGGTGCCACAGGCCGGATTCGAACCCGGGTCACCTGTGTACATGGTGCGCGCCTTAACCACTTGACTACAGGCGCACCCTGATATTTTTCATTTTTAAAGCTATTATGAATCATTCTCAGTGTCTTAACAAACGTCTCATTTAGAGATGTAAAGGTGCTGCTGTCTTACTGTAGGTGAACTCCAACATCTGGTTGATGACTCGAGGCTCGTACTCTGTGATCCCCATGTCCTTCAGGATCTGGATCATCACCTGAAACATACAAAGAACATCCGTCAGACAAAGGAGAGTGTAACGTATGTGGAGCTGAACGATGAACAGCTGACCAGACCGGCCCAATGCTTCTAACCGATGATAGAAATAATAACGCTCTGTGATCAGAATAACATTCAAACACACACATGCTGAGATAGGGATAAAAATATCAATGTTTGCTTTAGTGCAGGGGTGTCAAACTCAATCAAAGCAGGGGCCGGATTCTGGATTCAGGTCTAACCTGAGGGTCTAACAGGGTCAACATTTTAACCAGAAACCATCAATCTCATTTCACCAGTAATAAAATATAAATAAAGTGCTGATGATAAATGATTTTGAAAAGAAAAAAGAAGAGTTTAAAGGCTCTAAAAATGTGAAAAGTAAATGTATTAGTCTATAAAGGTCAAAACATGAAATTGAAATTGAAAAATAATGTTTTAAAAAGGCAAACATATAATAAAGAAAGTCAAAATCATGAGTTTAAAAGGTCAAAATATGAAATAAAATCTGTAATCATGAAATTAAAAGTAAAACATTCAAAATTTTAAATTGTGAGTCTAAAAGGTCAAACTATGGGATTATGAAGTCAAAGTTTGGAGTTGAAAATATGAGATAAAATACAAAATAATTAGTTAAAAAGGTCAAAATATGACTTAAAATTTAAAATGATGAATCTGAACGTTCTAAATATTATATAAAAAGTCAAAATTATGAGATGAAATGCTCAAATTACAAAATTAAAAGTCAAAATCCTAAGTTTGAGTCCTAATTGTGAGATGCTAAATTGAAAATGTGAAATTAAAACACAAATAAATCTATTTTCCCACATTCCTGACTTCTTATCTAAATATTTTTACTCCTTATTTTTTCAGATTTTGTAACCTAACAAGGAAATCTTAAACCATCAGGATAAGTTCACATTTTTATACTTGAGGAAATCTGCAGACCTCAGACTGATGGGCCAGTTAGAACAGAAATATCAGATCATCTTGTGGGCCATGGGGCCGGATTTGGCCCCCGGGCCTTGAGTTTGACACCCCTGCTTTAGTGCATGCTAAAGACTGAGGGCTTCAACTTCGACACAGTTTACATAAAACTTTAAAATTCATGGAAACTCAAAAAATAAATAATAATAATAATGAAAAAAGAATGCGATAACCATAACCATGAATGCAGAACTGTTGGCCCTGCCTGTAACTCCACAAATGTAGTCCCACATCTGAACATTATTTTCAGCCAATATTGGCAGTAAACACTAGCAGAAATGTTCCTGTCTGGCTACACTGAAAATTAGCTTCCTTAGCTAATATCTGCTAATACTGATATCATGCAAATATCTTTTATCCCTCATTTCCACAAACCACCACAATCACTGTGAAATCACACAATAAACACAAGTCAACAAGTCCACGGCCGTATCTACTAGGGATGCACAATATTATCGGCAGTATATTCTATCGGCTGATAATAAAATTTACGGCGATATGTACGGCCGATAATGTGACGTCATAATTAAGCACACTCGATGGCGATGGACGTGCACCAACAACAAACTCAACATGACGGCTGTGTGGGAGAAGTTTGATGTGTGTGAACAAGACAGCAAAGTTGCTGTTTGCATCGTTTGTAAAGTACACGTGATGCGAGGAGGAGCTCGGCAACATGCCTTTCACACTACCAGTTTAATTCTGCATCTAAAAAACGTCACCCTGATGACTACAAGGAAAACTCGTCAGCAGCCTCTACTTCAGCCATTCAGCAAAGCTAAAAAATACAGCAGCAACCATCCAAAGGTAAGGAGCTGAACATGAAAATCATTGAATTTATAGCTCTTGATATTCAGCCTTTCAGCGTGGTAGAATAAACGGTCTTCCGTGGGCTAATGATGCATTTACCTGAACTGCCAAACTTTGTTTCCAGTCATGTAGAGAAGCTCCTCATTAAAGCTAAACACATTAGCTTCCCACAGATATATGGACATAAAGTGTCCGTCCTTTTAGCATGTTGAGCCTCACTGCCTCTGTGGATAGAAGAGGATTTCTCTCTTAAAAAGCCTGTCCTACACTCACAGGAGTGCAGTTGCAGCCGCTTTTGATAACATGCTTCGGATATGGAAAATAGAGAAAAAGAACATGGCAAAAGCAATGACGGACTTCTGTGTGCCGTCTCCCGTGAACACTCAAAGGTGCACGAAGGTGTCTAGCATTGGAGATGTGGGTGTCACTGTGTTGTTACAGAGCTGTTTACAGTGAAATGCCCATTAAACTTGGTTGCTTAGTTAATTCGTGCTGTTTAAAGCAGAATCAGGAGAACTACTTCAGATGAAGTTTTATTTCTGTTCATCTTGAGTCTCAAAAATGTAAAATCATAATTAAGCTCTGAACTACAGCTAGATTTTTTGCATTTAAGAATCTTTTTGTTGTTATTTAAAGCACTTTGTCAGAAGTATCTCAGGGAGCCATCCTGCAAACTGGCTGAGTAATAGGGCTGCAACAATTAGTCGACATAATCGTTTATGTCGACTATAAAAATTAGTCGACACAGAAATTCAAGTGTCGACGCATCGTATTACTGTTTTTGTTGTTGGTAAAATCAAATACCGGCCTGTAAAAACTCATCTGTACTTGCAGTTCACTACTCAAAGAAGAGAGCCAGCCTCACACCAGAACATGCTGAGATGCTCACGTTCCTGCACTGCAATTTAAAGAAATTATAATCTATTGTTCAGTCACTAGGGCTGGAAGTTTGATTTGTTTACATTAAGCTTTATTTGGACTTTTGGACTTTGGATGGGCAATTTGCTTTATTTACTTTTATGGACATACCAGTCCCTTTAAAGAAAGCCATCCTTTAGTTATTTGTAACCTGCAAGCCAGGTGAACTGCTACTATTTAAATTGCTACTATTTATGTAAAATGAGGATCCAAAATAGTATGCCAAATAACCGCGATTAATCGACTAATCAGAAAATTTATTGATAGATTAGTAAACATAAAAAATAATCATTAGTTGCAACCCTACTGAGTAATAAGGGCAATCAGTCTAAATGTATAAGCTATTTCTTTTTACACTGTGGAGCTCAGTGTCAGCAGGTTATTTTGTTGCTTTTTATGTCCTCAAAGATGCAGATGACTTTGGCTGTACTGTTTAAAATACATGTAACATGTAATGCACATGTAACCCAAAGACATTACTCTAAGTTTTTAAGTAGTGTATGGCTGTGTTTGAAAAACAAAAACAATATATCCTCCATTTCTGATAGAAATCAAATGTTTTGTCTGTTTCTATGATAGACTACCAATATTTTTAAAAAATTGTAGTCCGGGATGGAATTGGTGTTTTTTACAGTGGAAAAAATGTAATTAAATATCGTTATCGGCCAAAATGAGTTTTAAAATATCGGCATATCGGATATCGGCAAAAATCCAACCTCGTGCATCCCCAGTATCTACATGTATAAGAGGTTGGAATCCAGTGTCTTGCTGATTCTGCTGGAAGAGCACTGGGATCTGTTATTAACAAACTGAAAATATGCAATGATATCGGCTATTACACCTTCACCCAACTCTATGACGCCTGTGTATCCCCTGTTTTAAACTACGCTGCTGGGGTGTGGGGCTTTAAAGACTATAAAAATGAAAATGCTATACAGAACAGAGCTAAACGATGTTTTTTCGGGGTTCACAGATTTGCTCCAATCCCAGCTATTCAGGGCGACATGGGTTGGGCACCAGGTGTAATTCAACGTGAATGTGACATGATTCGATTGTGAAATTGATTGATCAAGATGCCGGAGGACAGAATCAATAAAAGAGTATTTTTACGGAGTAAAGTAAATAATTCTCCATGGGCTAATGAAATTTATTCCATTTTTGAGGAGGTGGATATTTCATATATCTACAAGAATAATTTATGTTGCAATGTTAATTCACTGAAAGAGAAGCTCATGATTAAGTTTGAAGAAAAATGGCGTGAACATGTTCTGTCCAAACCAAAACTAAGTACGTATGTGCTGATTAAAAACACATTTATGCCTGAACTGTACATTACATTTTGACTATCTAGAAGCCAAAGATCCTTGCTAGCACAGTTGAGGTCTGGTATCCTTCCTCTGGCTATTGAGATCGGTCGATTCAAAAAATATCCCCAGAGAAAACAGGCTCTGTGAGCTGTGTGATTCAGGAGAAATAGAAAGTGAGTCCAATTTTATTTTGCATTGTACCAAATATGATGACTTCAGAGAAGTATTGCTTCATGAAATGACTTGCCAAAATCCTGAAATTCTGCAGTTGACTGATGAGCAAAAATTGGAACGGTTGTTTAAGTTTGACGTGTTTAAGCTTGCTAATTTTGTCTCAAAAGCCTGGAAAAAAAGACGAGATACTTTATTTAACTAATTAATTAATTTTTAGTTTGTCTCCATCTTCCCTTCTGTCCTATAATGATGAGAGAACTGCCATGCACTCTGATCCTGGTTTTGTTTGAATTCTTGGGGTCATGTAAGCCCATGTGGGCTGGGCATATGATTGTATGTATGACACAATAATAAATTCAAAACTTCAAACTTGTATAAAACAAGAAGAAAGACAGCATACAAGAAAAAACACACGACGAAGAAGAGAACTAAAGCCGGATGTTACAGCTGTGGAAGAAAACTATCACAGAACTAACAGCATCACAGATGTGTTGATCATTGAAATCTGATGTGACTGTAAGGACATGCTTTACTGTATTTATCTATGTCTATGTGATTGTTAGTTGATGCACATGAAGTTGAAGAAATGATTAATAAATACCATGTAAAGTTATTTGTTGCTCACATGTGATAAAGTGAATTCTTCTGCAGCCAAAAATGATCTAAAATATTACAGCTGGCTGTCAAATCGGACAGTAAAATACTTCAACAGAATAATTTATAACATGCAAAAATTTAAACTAGAAATAAAACCTTTATTTATCACGTCTATGGGTCAAAAAGAGGATGCTTTAGCCATGTCGGCTTCATTCACCACGGTTACTAATTTCACCATAACACCTACAGTTTAATTTTCTTTGCTGCCTTTAATTCCCGCTGTCAAACACTCAAACCCACCGATTTAAACCAGCTAAAAATCAACATAAGCTATCGCGACTATAAACCGACTGAAATGTCATAGACCCACGGTAAAAACCGGAACGAGTCACTCGTGTTTACTCCAGTTAGTAACAGGCTAGGCTAACGTGCTAACCGTTTGCAATTGTTTTGAACGTTAATGTAGCGCTAATCTTAGCTGCCATGCTAACAAACGTTAGCAGCTACACAGAAATCAGCAATTTTTTTCTTAGTATTATTTATATAAAATTAACTCCCAATGCCAGACGAAAAGGAAGCAAATAAAGTCAAATGCGGTATTTTTAATCGTTACCTGAGCATCTTTAGGGATGGTTTTCGGGGCAGACATTTTGCTTTTCCCTGTAGCGCCTTCACTTCTTCTTCTGTGGTTGACAGAGAGGAACTCCACCTATGAGTTCACAACGACGCCTGGTGGTCGGAGAGGGAACTATCATGGATTTATCAGCAAATCTGGGATAAAATGGCAGAAATATTAGTTTGAAAATAACATTTATCATTTTCCTATGAGCAGGGGCGTAGCACAGGGTGAAAAAGGGTACTGATTACCCGGACCCACAGTAGGAAGAGGCTCTTGAGAAGCCCACAATGAAAAGGGAGATTTTATTTACTTTTCTTATCATTTAGTGCCATTGTTGAATCAAAAGTGACTAAATGAATCGGTCAACAGACTGAAATTTGTATCAAATAGAGCAGCGCTACTCAACCCCACTAAACCAAAAAGCCAAATTGTTGAAAAACATCTTTGCAAGAGCCAAAAATCTAAGAGGTGAAAAGTGGCAAAAATGGCTTAAAGTAGCAATAAAAATAAGTTAAAGGGGGCATAATGGTCAAAAAACAGCAAAAAAAGGGTGAAAAGGGGCAAAATCAGCATAAAAAGCCAATTCTAGGTGAAAAGTGACAAACTTGGGGGAGAAAAAGTGGCAAAGAAAAAAAAAGGACTGAAAGCGGCAAAATGTGGATGAGAAGTGACATAAAATGTGTCACAGATGGTAAAAATGGTCAAAAAGTGGTAAAAATAGGACAAAAATGAGTGGAAAGTGACTAAAATGGGCAAAAAACCCCAGCGAAGAATGGCAAAAATTGGGGGGGGGGGGAGTGGCATTTAGTGGCAAAAGGCAGCTTAAATGGGTGAAAAGTGGCAAAAATGGGGAAAAAATGCAAATAGTTAAAAGCAGGATAAAAGAGTCAAAAACTGGACAAAAAGAAGTGACAAAAGTGGGTTTAAGCAGTAAAAAATGATTAAAAGCGGCAAAAATACAAATAAGGGCAATGAAATTATACAGACAAATTTAAAAGTTGACAATTAAAGCCTTCTGTATAAGTGTGGGAAACAAACTGAATTATGTGACTGGCAATGGATAATTTCTGAGGTCATAGTTTCCTTTTCTTAATGTTTTCTAGGGGAATAAAATTTCAAATTAAGAAATAAAAGAGCCACACATTGAGTATCACTGAAATAGAGTAAAATACTATACTGGGGGAACCTGCTCCTCCCTTAGAAATGTCCAAATGGTCCAGCTCTGCAAAATAATGCAAGTCAGATTAGTAAAACTAATGTTCATAATTGGGGAAATTATGGTTCAAAACTACATTAAAATGCAGTGATATCTGTAAAAATGAGGCAACATTTGTTGCTTGGTAAGCTGGTTAAGGGGGGCCCGGTGTAATACTCTTTCTAGGGGCCCTAAATCCCTAGCTACGCCCGTGTCTATAAATCAATATCTGAAGGGATATATCTTTTAAATCTCATTGTCACCATTTTTCCAATCAAACTTTATTAACCCCTAAAGACTGAACTCAAGCCTGCTCTTGTAGACAGGACTGTAAGCTGTATATTAATGTAATAACACGAGTTGAAAAAAGCAGTTTTGATTGATGCAGAGATGCAGCAATAAGGAGCAAGACCAAAACGTTTGAATGTTTTAACAATAAAGAGTCTGCAGGGGGCGCTGCAGTAAAAATAAAGTGACCCAACACCTACAGGGCATTCAGAAAGTCTTCAGACCCTTTCACTTTTTTCACTGTTCTTATGTTCAGCCTGATGCTGAACATAATTGTAATTGTAATTCTCATTAATCTACACTCAGTGCTGAGATGTTTCTACGCCTTGCTTGGAGTCCACCTGTAGGATTTTATTTGAAGTTTGTTTGGTTTGGGTCTTAACATAGAGCCATGTGGAACCCCACACACACCTCACCAGAAATTAGACTAAACACTAGCTAACTGCACTGATACATGCTGTTTAGGTGAGCTCGCAATGTCTTCATTAAAAGGTCATGATGAGTCTTTAATGTTCATACATCTCTACAAGCCTTAGACCCACCTCTGACACGGACCTGCCTAAAGGTCTGAGCCCTGATCCTAAGTCCAGGGTCAGCCTTAAATGTAAATGAAGACATTGATAGTAAATAAAAACTTTACATCTGTGCTGATAAGAAATGTTGTGCGTGGTCATAAAAGCCTGATGACTGCTGTTCTCTACAGAGTTGATGTAGAGTCGAGGAGGAAGAACGAGCTGATTTACAGCTGCTCAAACAGCCGCCGCTCTCTTCTCATTAAAACGCTCAGGACTCAACGAAGAGCAGCAGGTTAAGAACACGGCTGTGATATCAGTGCTGTTTCTGTTCAACCTGTGAAGAAGTGTTTTAAAGTCATCACATGGCTTTAGTGATTTAAAAAACTCAGGAGACCACAGAGCCTGTTTCCATGGTGATTAATGCTGGTGCTCATTCTGATGCCATGTGACAGCTACAGCTACAGTAGCTACAGTAACTACAGTAAATACAGTAAGTACAGTAGCTACAGTAGCTACAGTAACTACAGCAGCTACAGTAGCTGCAGTAGCTACAGCAGCTACAGCAGCTACTGTAGCTGCAGTAGCTACAGCAGCTACAGTAGCTGCAGTAACTACAGTAAATACAGTAAGTACAGTAGCTACAGTAGCTACAGCAGCTACAGCAGCTACAGTAGCTGCAGTAGCTACAGTAAATACAGTAAGTACAGTAGCTACAGTAGCTACAGCAGCTACAGCAGCTACAGTAGCTGCAGTAGCTACAGTAAATACAGTAAGTACAGTAGCTACAGTAGCTACAGCAGCTACAGCAGCTACAGTAGCTGCAGTAGCTACAGCAGCTACAGCAGCTACTGTAGCTGCAGTAGCTACAGCAGCTACAGTAGCTGCAGTAACTACAGTAAATACAGTAAGTACAGTAGCTACAGTAGCTACAGTAACTACAGCAGCTACAGTAGCTGCAATAGCTACAGCAGCTACAGCAGCTACTGTAGCTGCAGTAGCTACAGCAGCTACAGTAGCTGCAGTAACTACAGTAAATACAGTAAGTACAGTAGCTACAGTAGCTACAGCAGCTACAGCAGCTACTGTAGCTGCAGTAGCTACAGCAGCTACAGTAGCTGCAGTAGCTACAGCAGCTACTGTAGCTAATGTAGCTACAGCAGTGTCAGTGAGGCTGCTGCTGATAAGAATGAACAGGGCCAATCTGGGGGCTCTCTGTTTATCAGATATTATGAATCGTGCAGGATTACGACGTTTCCAGGACTTAAAGTGTAAGTGAACCCCGGCTCAGAGCTAACTCCGCCCACCCCCGTAATTCAAAAAATGCACAGAAAGTGAACAGTTTGGTTCTGAGAGGAGGGAGGGGAAAAGGACGGGGCTTTGACAGTGACAGTGACGTCCCCTTGTCAGAGAGAGACGCAGAGTCCCACAGCACTGCTGCCTCATAGCCATCTTTTAAAGTGGAGGAGTTTTTCCTCTAGGGCCTCTGCTGTATATCATATTATATATTGTATGTCATAGATGGTGTATTATATCATGTCATTTATGGGATTCTTGTGTTTTGTTGAAAAATAATTCTTTTTAAACATTTAAACTCAGGCTGGTTGTGGTGAAAATAATTATCACAAATATTTGACCTACAATGAGATCATGATTCTTAAGAACAATCTCATGTTAATTTTAAGATTTTCTGATGTTGAAGTTAATTTTTCAAAGGTCTGTTTCAACCCTCAGCTACTGTGTTTTAACCTCTTCTATTTAAACTAACAGGACAGCTGCTGGGACACATTTTAAATGTTGGTAATTGTTGTCAGCCATGTCAGGTGAATGTAAAGGTGTTTGCTCTCCTCTAGTATGGAAATGTCCCGATGGAGGTTTTAGCAGATCCTGAAGGTCTCTTTGTTCTGACAGACAGACGCCTCCTCTTTGACTGTCTGAAGGAAGGAGACGAGGCTGCAGCTGACCTCTCAGTGACCTCCACTCTTCCTCTGTCTGTCTAACCACCTGACAGCTGCCGGGGTGCATCGGACTTCAGTAATAACTCAGTTTGTGTTGGTAGTTTTAGATGGATTATTACTGTTGAAGGAAAAATGGCAAAGATGCTAGAGAAGTTAAAAACTAATAAAAGTGTGTTTCATTTCTTCCCATACTTTCTGCAGATGTTTCTAGTTCTAGTGGAGTTTCTTCCTGGTTTCTAAAGATGATCTCGTTTAATCCTTGGTCTAAAGATGACATCCATCAAAGAACTGGAGCAAATACATCAACGGTAGCTACAGAAATTCAGCCTCAATAACAGCCTGGACCATGGGTGGGGGGAGGGGTGCTTTAGGGGGCTACAGCTCTGGATTATTCCTCAAAAATCATAAATAGTAGGCCAGAGTCCATCCAGTGGCTCCGGCCACCAGTCAGGGTCCAGACTTCAGCAAAGTAAGACCAGGAGGACCAAAGACTGACTGATGCTCGGATACCGGGAACACCAAACCAGTGAAAACCAGTGAACCCAACGTCCCATGAGAGAGTCCAAGTCTACGGTTGATCTCAGCCTCCACAGTCAGCGATTGATGGATTACGCTGAGATCTGCTCCACATCTTCCACACTCTCACCAGCCACAGACAGATTCTATGGCAGTGTCCCCAAAATACCCGGATCTTTGTTTTGGTCCAGGAGCCAGAGAGTCTCTATGTCTCACCCTCACTCAGCAGGACAAGAGAGAAGACGTCTACAGTCTCAGGGGTCCCAGCATCGATCTGAACACCACCAAATGACCCTCCACAGATCTGGGCCCCTGTTACCACCCCATTATCCAGTCCATACAGGTACTGAGGAGTGTAGGGGCTAAGACAGCCCTGCCTCACCCCAGAGTCACAGAAGTCAGAGGTGGAGCCACCTCACCTCACAGCACTCTCAGGACCAGGATCTGGGGCAGACATCAGCTGGCTTCCCTCAAAGCTCCAGAATCCTCCAGAGGTCATCTCTACTCACAGAGTCAACCACCGTCCAGAAGTCAGCGAAAGCTGCAGCAGCCGTCTGTTCAATTCCTGAAAACACTGAGCGAGGACCCGTAGAGCCAGGATGTGGTCTATCTCAGACCTCCTAGGTGTGGGCCTGGCTGCTGGTGGTGGATCACAGATCCATTTATTTATTTATTCATGTATTTATTTATGTAATTATTTATGCATTTATTTATTTCTTTGTTAATTAATTAATTAATTAATTGATTAATTTATTTCTCTGTTTATCAGTTTATTAATTCAAAAAGTAAAGTGTGTTTGTTGGAGACAGATACAGTATAAAGCAGCCATCCCATCACAGTGTTTATAGGGAATGTTGATGTAAACTTTTATAAAAACAGAAAGCTCAAACAGATTATGAAAAAGAGAGAGGGTGAACTGTGCACAATAGAGACAGCAAAACACACAAACAGTGAGCCTTACAATAATAATAATAATAAAAAAATAATAATAATCATCATCATCATCATCATCAAAATAATAATAACAATAATTATTATTATTGTTATTATTATTATCATAATTATTTTCATTGTTCTTATTATTATTATTATCATATTATTATTATTGTTATTTTTTATTGCTTTTTTGATTCTTGTTCATATTGTTATTATTATTATTGTCATTATTATTATTATTATTATTATTATTATTATTATTATTAGTCAAACAGAATCCTAAATGATGAAACAATGACATAAACAGTTTTCTTTTTCTAGAGAACCTGAAGAATCAGGATAGAGTCTGAAGAATCAGGATAGAGTCTGAAGAATCAGGATAGAGTCTGAAGAATCAGGATAGAGTCTGAAGAATCAGGATAGAACCTGAAGAATCAGGACAGAGTCTGAAGAATCAGGATAGAGTCTGAAGAATCAGGATAGAACCTGAAGAATCAGGATAGAGTCTGAAGAATCAGGATAGAACCTGAAGAATCAGGGTAGAGTCTGAAGAATCAGGACAGAGTCTGAAGAATCAGGATAGAGTCTGAAGAATCAGGATAGAGTCTGAAGAATCAGGATAGAACCTGAAGAATCAGGATAGAACCTGAAGAATCAGGATAGAACCTGAAGAATCAGGATAGAACCTGAAGAATCAGGGTAGAGTCTGAAGAATCAGGATAGAACCTGAAGAATCAGGATAGAACCTGAAGAATCAGGATAGAGTCTGAAGAATCAGGATAGAGTCTGAAGAATCAGGATAGAGTCTGAAGAATCAGGATAGAACCTGAAGAATCAGGACAGAGTCTGAAGAATCAGGATAGAGTCTGAAGAATCAGGATAGAGTCTGAAGAATCAGGATAGAGTCTGAAGAATCAGGATAGAGTCTGAAGAATCAGGATAGAGTCTGAGGAGTCTGACTGTAAATCAGTGACAGGATGAGGCTGCCATCTCTCTGACTTAGACATGTTAGTCCTTTTTCTGTCCTCATTTGTAACTCCGTCTCCTCTCCTTTGATGGAGCCTTTGAAATGCAGCAGAGGACTGTCATGCAAATGAAGGGGGGGGTAAAGGGTCAGAGTGGAGAACACTTGCTCTATATTTGACCCCATTCATACCCTTCACTAACAGGGATTTATAACTGATGTTGGCACTTTAACACCCGTTGGGCTAAATAAAGTTGTCTGAATCTGAATTATCCTTTATGCTCTGTGTAGACGCACCTCAATGTGGACCGAAAACAGTTTGATTTCTGATAGTTCAGACTGCATAAAGACGTGGTCTGAATGCCTCAGTCTGGACTGGATTTGGCAAAAATGTAGGGACAAGGTCCCCAACATCCCCAGCTTCACCAACATTCCATCCTCTGATGATGCCAATCTTTACATCTCTAATAGACTGAATAAAAATTATGCCGTCAATGCTTATGAAACATTTCATCCTTGCCTTTTGCATCCAAGCTGGGCCCCCTGTTGTCATTCCAGTCTAACCAGTACCCTACAAGGTTTATTAGCTAGTCTATCAGTGTGCCCTTTAAAAGCATGTTTCTGGCAGATGAGGGAGAAAAGCCGTTAAAGAGGCACTGCTAGCCTCTTAGCTTGTGGCTAATTGGCCTCCATTCTTTCTTATCAGCAGCTTCACCGCACACAGCATGTAGGGATACCAGGCCACGGTAACAGCCACAGAAATACATCTGCTGTTGTTTCATCAAAGTACATTCAACCATCTGATTTTTTCCACTAGAAATAACAAAGGAAAAGAAACAGTTTTTATTTTATTTTATTATTTTCTGACAAAAAAAATTGGAGGGAAAACCAGAAACAACATTATAAGCTGTTTGTTTTTGTGTTCTTACCAACAGAACAAATAACCCCAATTAGCTAACATCCTGTTTAAAGTTTTCCCTCCAAACTTCATTAAAAAAAAAAAAAAAAAAACTTCATATTTTTTCCCACATTGTTTAGATTGGAATGACAGACTGGGAGCCAAGACTGGCCTACATGAAAATGGCAAAGATGAGATGTTTAGTAATCTTTAAAGGATGATGCCACATTCAAAGGCAAGGGTGGAATGTTTTATTTAAAATGTTACAATTTTACAATGTAATTTAGAAGGCACTTTTATACAAAGCGACGCACATTAGAGATCATGTATTTATTCTAAAAAATCATCTTCAAAGAAAGAGGACGGAATGTTTTATTTACTCTAAATGATGACATCATCTTCAAAGGCAAGGACGGAATGTTTAATAAACTTCAAAGGAAGACATCATCCTCAAAGGCAGAGGATGGAATGTTTTGTAAACTTTAGAGGATGACATCCTCATAGGCAAGGATGGATCTCTGATGAAGCTGGGAATGTTGGGGCTCTTTTCCCTTCATTTGGTCCAACAGTGTGCCACAGCTGGCAACTTTTGGAAAAGAGAGGAAGAGTGGGAGATGAAAATTGAAAAACAAACCAAAAATTGAGCGTGCAGCTCTTTCTTGTTGTCGTGGAATCAAACAGGTGCTAATAACTGTTTCATTTCTACTAGAATCATACTAAAGCCTACAGAATGGGAACCATATTTGTATTTCTGTATCACAATAGCTAAAAAATATCAAGACATGATTTCTGATCCATCATCCAGCCCTGGTCATGATATCTGTGGCCCCTGGAGGCCCCCGGCCAGTGCCTACCTTTGCCTATAGGGAGTGAGAGAGAGGGAGAGAGAGAGAGGAAGAGGGGGGAGATAAGAGCAATAAAACGTCCCATGTGACTGCAGCGGTTTTAACCTGCAGCTGATGGAGAGACAGAGTCAGAGATAGACAGGTAGAGACAGGTGGAGGTGTGGACAGGTACAGCACCCACAGACAGACACAGAATCCACTTTACCTGCAGCTCAGGTGAGAGCAGAGACAGGCTGGAGGCCTCACCTGGAGACATGTACGTCAGTTACCTTCAGCTGGACAAAGACCCCACCATGTACCAGACCCCGGTCACCCGCCACCCGGGGATCAGCCTCAGCCCGCAGAACTTTGTCCCAGCCCCGCCTCAGTACTCGGACTTCCCCGGCTACCACCACCACCACCCGGGCCTTAACAACGACCTGCACCCGGCGGGGCAGCAGGCAGGGCCCGGTGGCGGCGGCTGGAGCCCGGCTTACCCCCCTCCTCCCCCGGCCCGGGACGACTGGTCCTCGCATCACTACGCCGCTGCTGCCGCGGCCGCCGCCGCCGGAGGGGCCCCGGGAGGCTCCACGGTGCCCGGAGCGGTGGGCCCTACGCTCGGCTTCAGCCCTCCGGAGTTTCCCGGGCAGCCTCCTACGCTGCTGCCCGCCTCCATCAACTCCTCCGCCGGGCAGCTCTCTCCGGGATCCCCGCAGAGGAGGAACCCGTACGACTGGATGCGCCGGAGCTCTGCGCCGCCAACCAACCCCAGTAAGACCCTTTAACAGACCCACTATAGACATTTAATCACCATATGTGACTTAATTTACCGCCTTAATCAGCTGTAAGTATTTCTGTAGGAAGTTCAGACTATAAAAGAAGACTAAGCCACTAATATTGAATCCAGACATGGACACCGTCAGCCTTTAAAACAGGGTTAAAGCTGCTCACTGGTTTTAGAGGCATGCATTTATTAAAATCAGACACTTTTAATATTTAAATTAAACAAGCATTAAAATGAAATACATAAAGGAAATAATTAAAATATAAATACCACAGAATTATTACATTTAAGAATGATAAATAAAATGTACAACAAGCCCTTAAATGTCATTTTAAACCCCTGATTCTCTCATTTTCATGATCTTGGTTCTGCAAAAATTACAGTTGAAACTGGATCCATCGGGCAGCAGAACAGCTAAACTGTTTAAAACTGCACTGAGGAGTCTCAGAACATTATAATGACTTTTGATTTAACATTAGAGACAAACGCACGGCTTTGACAGAGTTTATAACACTAATATTCACAATTTCAACTTAACCCTTCTGCCCTCCTCGGGCATTTTTGGCCATTTTTCTCAACTTTTTTTTTTTTTTTTTTGTGAGCATTTTGTCAGTTTTACAGCTTGTGGCATGAATTTTTACAGGAACTTTTCTTTCTAGTTAAATCTGTGAAATCCAACATGTTTTACTCTTAAATGTCATTCAGACTCTCTCAGTGAATTATCTGGACACCTTCGAGGCAAAAATGCACACGTACAAAAAACTGCCATTAAATCAGCAGATATCAGTATTTTTTTCTACTTTTTTCATAAATCTTTGAAATATATTTTTTTTTACAGCAAAAAAACACAAAAGTGAATTATTTTCCATATATACACAATACATAATACAGTAGAAAGATGGGGCTTCAGGGGTGATGAGAGTTTTGGATGGGTCAAAGATTAGCAACAAAATTGATTTCATTGCATTTGTATTTTTTTCATAATATTTCATAATATAACAGGCAAAAATACAAGAATGTGGTGCATGGTCCTACAATGAGTAAAAGGTTGAATCTGGTGAAATACGGTAAAAATATCAAATTTCACTAGACTTCTTCTCATTGAAATGCTGACATTAAAGAATGCATGATTTTATACTGCAATGACTGAGATTAAAAAACCTGGTTTTAATGGAAGTCAATGGAGGCATTTTAGCCTTGAAGATGTCAGGAGGGTATTTCTGACATTACCTAAAAAATATTAATGCAATCAAATCAATTTTGTTGTTAATCTTTGACCCATCTAAGACTCTCATCACCCCTGAAGCCCCATCTTTCTACTGTATTATGTATTGTGTATATATAGAAAATAATTCACTTTTGTGTTTTTTTGCTGTAAAAAAAAAAATATTACAAATAGTCAAACTGCCACTGAAAGGGTTAAAATTCTGAGAATCATTATTTTTTTGTAGTTTTGAGCAGGTCTGAAGTTTTTTTAACAGATTTATGGGGAAAAAAACATTGATGTATGCTGATTTAATAGCAGTTTTTTTGTACGTGTACATTTTTGCCTCGAAGGTTTCCCAGTTAGTAAATTTGAGGAGAGCACAAATACAAAAGTAAAGCAAAATTTAAACAGTCTAAACAGAAATAAAGCCAACATCAGCCTCACTACCAATGATATTCATAATTCTGAAACGTTCTTAAAGTTTATTTTGTTCATTTTTTTTACTTTTTGCATTTAAAAAAGCATCATAAAACATTTTACAGAAACATTTTTATGTTTGTACGTTCCTGCAAAGAAATCAAATACAACAGTAACCAAACAGGCCTCTTTAATAAAAACATTTTTTCATCTTCATTTCAAATGTTGGTCTTGCTCTTCTCATTTTACTTTTTCTGGAATCGACCACACTGAGCGAGCTCTGGGGCCCGTATGTGGCCCCCGGGCCGCTTGTTTACCAAACCAATAAATCTGTAGTTAAAGTCCTGATCATGTGACCTCTATGGGAGTTTTTCCAGAATCATTTCTGATATTAAACACAGTTAGCAGAAGAAACAGAGCTGATGGACGTTTCCACATTTTAATATGAAGCTGATAGCCGCCGCCGTGATAATCAAATGTTCCTACGTCTGTTCAGAGCAGAGCTGGAAGGAAGGGGGAGGACTTTTACTTTCTTCATAAGGAGGAAAAAAGTTCACTGATGATGGAGGAGATACATCATTCTGAGATTAAAGCCTTACATTTCTGAGATTTTAGTCAGAACTTCATGAGAATGAAGCCGTAAGTCTGTGTTTAGGTGTTTTATTTTGAAAGGTAAAATCAGATGGACAGAAAAAAACTCCTCAACTAACATGAAGAATGTGGACGTTTACTATAAAACCATTACGGTTAAAGGAAGTGAAAATCATGGCCTTTAAAGAGTATTTTTCTGTTCTCACTGACACGCCTAACGCTTCATTTATCATCAAACCAGGATTTATTTCTCTAAAGTTATCACTAAAACCTCGTAAAAGGACGGATGACTTAATATTCTGTTTTACGACATTATTATCCTCAATCTGTGAATTTATTCTACTAAACGTGCTTTCATCTGTAAAAACTTTTTTCGCTTTGCAACATTCAGTTGTATTAATATTCATCTTTAATTTTTGTCAAAATAAAACTTTATTCCCATAATTCAGGCTTTTTTCTGGAGGGTTTCGACTTTATTCTGGAGGGTTTCGACTTTATTCTGGAGGGTTTCGACTTTATTCTGTAAAGGTTTAGACTTTATTCTGGAGGGGTTTCGACTTTATTCTGGAGGGTTTTGACTTTATTCTGGAGGGTTTCGACTTTATTCTGGAGGGTTTCGACTTTATTCTGCAGAATTTCGTCTTTAGACTTTATTCTGGAGGGTTTCAACTTTATTCTGGAGGGTTTCGACTTTATTCTGGAGGGGTTTCGACTTTATTCTGGAGGGGTTTCAACTTTATTCTGGAGGGGTTTCGACTTTATTCTGGAGGGTTTCGACTTTATTCTGGAGGGGTTTCGACTTTATTCTGGAGGGTTTCGACTTTATTCTGCAGAATTTCGTCTTTAGACTTTATTCTGGAAGGTTTTCGACTTTATTCTGGAGGGTTTCGACTTTATTCTGGAGGGTTTAGACTTTATTCTGGAGGGTTTCGACTTAATTCTGCAGGGTTTCGACTTTAGACTTTATTCTGGAGGGTTTCGACTTTATTCTGCAGGGTTTCGACTTTATTCTGGAGGGTTTCGACTTTATTCTGGAGGGTTTTGACTTTATTCTGGAGGGTTTCAACTTTATTCTGCAGGGTTTCGTCTTTAGACTTTATTCTGGAGAGGTTAGACTTTATTCTGGAGGGTTTCGACTTCATTCTGGAGGAGTTCGACTTTATTCTGGAGGGTTTTGACTTTATTCTGGAGGGTTTTCGACCTTATTCTGGAGGGTTTCGACTTTATTCTGCAGGGTTTCGACTTTAGACTTTATTCTGGAGGGTTTCGACTTTAGACTTTATTCTGGAGGGTTTAGACTTTATTCTGGAGGGTTTAGACTTTATTCTGGAGAGTTTAGACTTTATTCTGGAGGGTTAAGACTTTATTCTGGAGAGTTTAGACTTTATTCTGGAGGGTTTAGACTTTATTCTGGAGAGTTTAGACTTTATTCTGGAGGGTTTAGACTTTATTCTGGAGGGTTTAGATTTTATTCTGGAGGGTTTAGACTTTATTCTGGAGGGTTTCGACTTTATTCTGGAGGGTTTTCGACTTTATTCTGGAGGGTTTCGACTTTATTCTGCAGGGTTTCCACTTTAGACTTTATTCTGGAGGGTTTCGACTTTAGACTTTATTCTGGAGGGTTTAGACTTTATTCTGGAGAGTTTAGACTTTATTCTGGAGAGTTTAGACTTTATTCTGGAGGGTTTAGACTTTATTCTGGAGAGTTTAGACTTTATTCTGGAGGGTTTAGACTTTATTCTGGAGGGTTTAGATTTTATTCTGGAGGGTTTAGATTTTATTCTGGAGAGTTTAGACTTTATTCTGGAGGGTTTTCGACTTTATTCTGGAGGGTTTCGACTTTATTCTGCAGGGTTTTGAATTTAGACTTTATTCTGGAGGGTTTCGACTTTAGACTTTATTCTGGAGGGTTTCGACTTTATTCTGGAGGGTTTAGACTTTATTCTGGAGAGTTTCGACTTTATTCTGGAGGGTTTAGACTTTATTCTGGAGAGTTTAGACTTTATTCTGGAGGGTTTAGACTTTATTCTGGAGGGTTTAGATTTTATTCTGGAGGGTTTAGACTTTATTCTGGAGAGTTTCGACTTTATTCTGGAGGGTTTCGACTTTATTCTGGAGGGTTTAGATTTTATTCTGGAGGGTTTAGACTTTATTCTGGAGGGTTTAGATTTTATTCTGGAGGGTTTAGACTTTATTCTGGAGAGTTTAGACTTTATTCTGGAGGGTTTCGACTTTATTCTGGAGGGTTTAGACTTTATTCTGGAGGGTTTCGACTTTATTCTGGAGAGGTTAGACTTTATTCTGGAGGGTTTCGACTTTATTCTGGAGGGTTTCGACTTTATTCTGCAGAATTTCGTCTTTAGACTTTATTCTGGAGGGTTTCAACTTTATTCTGGAGGGTTTCGACTTTATTCTGCAGGGTTTCGACTTTATTCTGGAGAGGTTAGACTTTATTCTGGAGAGGTTAGACTTTATTCTGGAGAGGTTAGACTTTATCCTGGTGAGGTTTAGACTTCATTCTGGAGGGTTTCGACTTTATTCTGGAGGGTTTCGACTTTATTCTGGAGGGTTTCGACTTTATTCTGGAGGGTTTCGACTTTATTCTGGAGGGTTTAGACTTTATTCTGGAGAGTTTAGACTTTATTCTGGAGAGTTTCGACTTTATTCTGGAGGGTTTCGACTTTATTCTGCAGGGTTTCGACTTTAGACTTTATTCTGGAGGGTTTCGACTTTAGACTTTATTCTGGAGGGTTTAGACTTTATTCTGGAGGGTTTCGACTTTATTCTGGAGAGTTTCGACTTTATTCTGGAGGGTTTAGACTTTATTCTGGAGAGTTTAGACTTTATTCTGGAGGGTTTAGACTTTATTCTGGAGGGTTTAGACTTTATTCTGGAGGGTTTAGACTTTATTCTGGAGGGTTTAGATTTTATTCTGGAGGGTTTAGACTTTATTCTGGAGAGTTTAGACTTTATTCTGGAGAGTTTAGATTTTATTCTGGGGGGTTTAGACTTTATTCTGGAGAGTTTAGACTTTATTCTGGAGGGTTTAGACTTTATTCTGGAGAGTTTAGACTTTATTCTGGAGGGTTTAGACTTTATTCTGGAGGGTTTAGATTTTATTCTGGAGGGTTTAGACTTTATTCTGGAGAGTTTAGACTTTATTCTGGAGGGTTTCGACTTTATTCTGGAGGGTTTAGATTTTATTCTGGAGGGTTTCGACTTTATTCTGGAGAGTTTAAACTTTATTCTGGAGGGTTTTCGACTTTATTCTGGAGGGTTTAGACTTTATTCTGCAGGGTTTCGACTTTAGACTTTATTCTGGAGGGTTTCGACTTTATCCTGGAAGGTTTAGACTTTATTCTGGAGGGTTTTGACTTTATTCTGGAGGGTTTCGACTTTATTCTGGAGGGTTTAGACTTTATTCTGGAGGGTTTCGACTTTATACTGGAGGGTTTCGACTTTATTCTGGAGGGTTTAGACTTTATTCTGGAGAGTTTCGACTTTATTCTGGAGGGTTTCGACTTTAGACTTTATTCTGGAGGGTTTCGACTTTATTCTGGAGGGTTTAGACTTTATTCTGGAGAGTTTGGACTTTATTCTGGAGGGTTTAGACTTTATTCTGGAGAGTTTAGACTTTATTCTGGAGGGTTTAGACTTTAGTCTGGAGAGTTTAGACTTTATTCTGGAGGGTTTAGACTTTATTCTGGAGGGTTTAGATTTTATTCTGGAGGGTTTAGACTTTATTCTGGAGAGTTTAGACTTTATTCTGGAGGGTTTCGACTTTATTCTGGAGGGTTTAGATTTTATTCTGGAGGGTTTCGACTTTATTCTGGAGAGTTTAAACTTTATTCTGGAGGGTTTTCGACTTTATTCTGGAGGGTTTAGACTTTATTCTGCAGGGTTTTGACTTTAGACTTTATTCTGGAGGGTTTCGACTTTATCCTGGAAGGTTTAGACTTTATTCTGGAGGGTTTCGACTTTATTCTGGAGGGTTTCGACTTTATTCTGGAGGGTTTAGACTTTATTCTGGAGGGTTTCGACTTTATACTGGAGGGTTTCGACTTTATTCTGGAGGGTTTAGACTTTATTCTGGAGAGTTTAGTTTTGTTGTTGCTAAAGCAGACTGTCCTCTCTGTTCTGGGGGAAGGGTTAGGGTCCGTCTGTATTTCTGTTTTAATGATGTCTTTAAGTAAACCTGATTGATGAGTTATTTTTTTTCTGCTTATTTTTGCAGAGAACATGAAGGAAAATCAGTTTTATGTGTCATCCCTACCTAGCTCAGCATCAGTAAAACTACCTAGCCATTGTGGCTAACGCCTGTAAATCGTGTCTTTGTTGTTTGAACATCCTGAATGAGCTGCTGAAGTTCTTCATTTCATGTTTCCTGAGCAGAGAGGAGCTCTGAGGTGATTGGTTGTTTCTGGGGCAGATCTGCTCTCTAGCGTTGACCATCTTCTAATAACAGAGTAATGAAGAGAACACGTGACTGCTGTGGCGCTGTTTTAAACTTTAGCGGTATTTTGACGCTGTTTGCGTCACTTCCAGAGACTCCTGGTTATTCTGGAGCAGAAACAGTTTCTCTGAGCTCCACTCCTGCAGTCTCAGGAACAACAGCTTTCATAAGAGGTGAAATGTTCCCACGCGTCTCGCCTGTCTCGGGGAGGATCAGAGGTGTGAAGCCGGCCTGCAGGCTCCTTGAAGCCGTTGTGATGTAAATGTGGCCCCGCTGGATGTGACTCCGGCGGCCCCCGCTCCTCTCCGGGCTCGTCTTTGTGCTCCGCTTGTTTCTGGGCGGAGAAAACACGAGTTTAACAAGAAAGAGCCACTTTGAAGTGTGAAGGGGGTCCACGAGACACCGGAGCTCACCTGGACCCAGACCGCCAGGTGAAGACAGAGGAGGGGGGTACCAGGGCCCGGGATAGACCGGACATTAATAATATTATGAATAATAATGATAATGATACTACTAATAGTAATATGAATAACAACAACAACAATAATAATAATAAAAATAACGATAATAATAATATTATATAAAATAATGATAATAATGCTAATTATGCTAATAATAATAATGCCAATCATAATAATGATAATATTATTATCATTGTTGTTGTCATCATTATCATTACTGTTATTATAACAATAATAAGAGGAACAGTCATCTGAGGCCGTAGGTAAAATGGACAGTTATTTAGAGGAATGGTTCTTCTCCTCATCTGTCTGCTAATAAACATCCAGGACAAAAATCTTCACTGTAAAAAAAACACATGTAGAAAAATATTTACGAAATATTTTTGATTAATTCTTTTTATCAGTGTTGATGGATTTGTTTAAATGTCATTTTGACTACAGGAGGTCACTTGAATTTATTTGTTTTTTGGTTTTATTTCAAAAAGTTTTTTTCTTCTTAAAGATGTCAGGGGGCTGGTGTTCCCTCATTCTGTGATTTCCTTACAGAGTGGCCCCATGTCTTCAACCAGGCATTTAAAGGGTTAAAACCCTGAGAATAATGGAATAGTTGGTAGTTCTGGTGGAGGAAGTAAGTTGATTGAAAAAATTAGCTGGAAAAAAAGTGAAGATTACTAATCAGTATGATTTTTATAGCAGTTTTTAAAGTATGGATATTTTTGTCCACAAATGGCGTACTGGGGGAGAGGGAGGGCCTCCACTTCATACCGGAAGTAAAATGAGCGCCGCCATATCTCATCTTCTAATAACAGACGTCACTTAAATTTTCTGTTTTATTCCTATATGAATGTTCTATATTTATATATGATGTATATAGTGTATTAATGTGTATATTAACGGGTAAATCATGTAAATAATGTCTGTATGTATGAAGAAAAAAAAGTTTTCTCCGTGTGTCGCCGCCACATTAAAAGAGGCAGGTCTGCCACATAAGGAAATACAAGTAGACGATGTGCATGTTTTCTGAATAAAAAGCTTAAGTATCAGATTATATTGATTTTAATGAATCATTTATACTCCATGATCCATATATATATAATATATATATATATAAAGCATATATACAAAACAATAACATATCTGTATTGGATTATATATATCATAATTTATATATTTATTTAAAAAAATATATACATATATGAAACTATATTGCGTTTAAAATTATTTTATTTTAAATCATGGAGTACATCTTTTCATTCAACTGAGAATATACAAAAAAAAAATCGATTCTGCTTTTATATGTTTAATTTTTAGATTTCGCTATCATTTCTTATTTTAATACCGATCATTGATAATAAATGATTCATTAAAATCAATTCAATGTCGTAGTCTGAGCGTATTCCTTGTCTACTCGTGTTGCATTAGCGGACTTGCCTCTGGCAACATGGCGGCGACGTCGACGTCCGGCCAGCCAGACAATATCCTGTTGCATATTCTGTCTGTGCTCGCTGATTCGTGAATTTGGACCATAAATAGATTCATTAAAGTTAACGTTATGTAATCGCTGTGCTGGTTAGTCTGAAAACTCACGTATTTTTCGTCTGCTTACTTTTATGTGACGGACTATCCTCTATTTAAACGGCGGTGACACACCGAGAAAACACCGAAGAAGACGTCCAGTTCAAGAGACTTCCGGTATTAGAAGATGAAGTGTGGCGGCGATAGTCTGACTTCCGGTGTGAGTTGGCGGACCTGGGCTTCAACCAGGTGGTCTTGAATTGGGGTGAAACATTTGAAATCAAATCATTTTTTAGCAAATAATTTTTTTGATCTTCTCCTTCACAAAAAACAAAAACAAAAAACAAACAAACAAACAAACAAACAAAAAAACCCCAACAACAAGAAAAACAGACTTGTAGTCAAACTGGCATTGTATCCTTTTCTCCCTAGTTACCGACGCTATCACATATAACAATCATAACATCATAAATACATTGTACAATGGTGTTATAAGAAATGAATAAAAATCAAAGATGTTGTTCATTATTTAAATATTCATGGAAATACATGTAGAATAGAGACATTTCTATTTTTTTCTAATGGTTAAATTCCCCAAATTAATCAATATGATATAGAGCCCGACTGATGTGGGATTTTTGGGGCCGATCGCGATCCCAATATTGGGGTCTAAAAAACGCGGATAACCGATATATCGGCCGATATCTAATATATCGGCCGATAACCGATATTTTGGCTGATGTATGAAATAAGAACATTGATATACACAGGATATATACTGTACATGTGAATAACCAGTTGCATTTATCTTTATTTCACAAAGATGCAACCTAGACGACATTAAAACGCTGTATAATAGTCTTATACTGTGGCTGTGGACAATATTAGACAGGAAAATGATAAATGGAGAGCCGTATTTACATGGTTGTGGCAAATATGCACATAGAATATGTTTACAGTGTGTTTCTTGATAACCCTGAGGAAGGCCACCAGCTTAAATGTGCCTGTTTGATAAGCTGTGCTCTAAAGATCTACTATTAGTGAAACTTTCTGTCTCCATGCTGGTAGAATATGTCACAGGAAAGATAAACACCATATGAAAGCTTTCCTGGTTTGTGGTTTTCAAAGTAAAAGCCCGGTTTAGCATTTCTATAGAGAAACTCTGTTCACTTGTACAGAATGCTTTTATTTTGAAAAGTTCCCTACACACTTCCTCTGTACACTAAATCAGGTAGCTTTTAGCGGTGTTTACTGAGGGAAAGCTGATGAAGAAGGACAGGGCTTTGAGAGCAGGGAGATGCGGCTGACATGCAGAAAACTCGCACCCTGTGCGAAAGCCGCACCGGCAGGAACCGGAGCTGACACGCGCGGCACACGCAAGCAGCAAAACACGATCCCAGTCTGAAACTAGCATAAGTCCTCTACTCTGCTGCAGTCGAACTGCGCGAGGACGAGGCTGCCTGTGGGTGCTTAGGGATGGAGAGAGGCCCACGGCAGCAGCACTGCTCAGTCAGAAGGACAACAACGATGCGTGCTTTCACATCAAAGTCTCCAAAACTCTCCAGTAACACCAGAAAAAGTCGCTAGATTTGTCGCTAGTTGCTCTTTTGAAAAAGAGTCGCCAGAGGGTCTGAAAACTCGCTAAATATAGCGACAAAGTCGCTAAGTTGGCAACACTGAGTGAGGGAGAGCTGCTGCACTCCGCATCTGAGGGGGAGGGGCCAGGCACTGGGGCTGAGTTCAGCGTGGAGACACAACACAGCGACAGGAGACAATCGCCACGGAGCAAAAACGTTAATATATCGGCTACATTTTGGCCGATGTTGATTAATCTGTGAAACGCTATAATCGGCCGATTAATCGGCCCGCCGATAAATCTGTCAGGCTCTAATGTGATATTTTTTTATCAGGTCTGATCTGGATTCAAGTGAATACCAAAGAAGTTAAAACATGAATGTATATTATTTTTTACTGTTATTTATGTTTGCTGGCCATTTGTGGCCACAAACATCCTCAGAGTAATTATTTATTTCCCCCCGTCTGAGGGTTAAATATTTGGCAGACCTGATCGTGGTTCATACTGATTCATAAATTAGTATTGATAAAAAATTCAGAAATAAAGAATTATAAAATCTGTTTTTCACTGATGACGTTTTTGTCTTGACTGACTTATTGGAGGATCCAGGTTCTGCTGTAGTCCTTCTAACAGGAGGATCCAGGTTCTGCTGTAGTCCTTCTAACAGGAGGATCCAGGTTCTGCTGTAGTCCTTCTAACAGGAGGATCCAGGTTCTGCTGTAGTCCTTCTAACAGGAGGATCCAGGTTCTGTTGTAGTCCTTCTAACAGGAGGATCCAGGTTCTGTTGTAGTCCTTCTAACAGGAGGATCCAGGTTCTGCAGTAGTCCTTCTAACAGGAGGATCCAGGTTCTGCTGTAGTCCTTCTAACAGGAGGATCCAGGTTCTGTTGTAGTCCTTCTAACAGGAGGATCCAGGTTCTGTTGTAGTCCTTCTAACAGGAGGATCCAGGTGCTGCTGTAGTCCTTCTAACAGGAGGATCCAGGTTCTGTTGTAGTCCTTCTAATAGGAGGATCCAGGTTCTGCTGTAGTCCTTCTAACAGGAGGATCCAGGTTCTGCTGTAGTCCTTCTAACAGGAGGATCCAGGTTCTGCTGTAGTCCTCTTAACAGGAGGATCCAGGTTCTGTTGTAGTCCTTCTAACAGGAGGATCCAGGTTCTGCTGTAGTCCTTCTAACAGGAGGATCCAGGTTCTGCTGTAGTCCTTCTAACAGGAGGATCCAGGTTCTGCTGTAGTCCTCTTAACAGGAGGATCCAGGTTCTGTTGTAGTCCTTCTAACAGGAGGATCCAGGTTCTGCTGTACCTCTTAACAGGAGGATCCAGGTTCTGTTGTAGTCCTTCTAACAGGAGGATCCAGGTTCTGCTGTAGTCCTTCTAACAGGAGGATCCAGGTTCTGTTGTAGTCCTTCTAACAGGAGGATCCAGGTTCTGCTGTAGTCCTTCTAACAGGAGGATCCAGGTTCTGTTGTAGTCCTTCTAACAGGAGGATCCAGGTTCTGCTGTAGTCCTTCTAACAGGAGGATCCAGGTTCTGTTGTAGTCCTTCTAACAGGAGGATCCAGGTTCTGCTGTAGTCCTTCTAACAGGAGGATCCAGGTTCTGCTGTAGTCCTTCTAACAGGAGGATCCAGGTTCTGCTGTAGTCCTCTTAACAGGAGGATCCAGGTTCTGTTGTAGTCCTTCTAACAGGAGGATCCAGGTTCTGCTGTAGTCCTTCTAACAGGAGGATCCAGGTTCTGTTGTAGTCCTTCTAACAGGAGGATCCAGGTTCTGCTGTAGTCCTTCTAACAGGAGGATCCAGGTTCTGTTGTAGTCCTTCTAACAGGAGGATCCAGGTTCTGCTGTAGTCCTTCTAACAGGAGGATCCAGGTTCTGTTGTAGTCCTTCTAACAGGAGGATCCAGGTTCTGCTGTAGTCCTTCTAACAGGAGGATCCAGGTTCTGCTGTAGTCCTTCTAACAGGAGGATCCAGGTTCTGCAGACTCTTCTAGAACCTCTGCCAGTTTACTGATAGAAATGTTAGTGAGTTGGATATTTTCACAGCCTCTTTATGTTCCTGTCCCACATTTTAGGGGAATTTTCCAGGCAAGGTTTTTGTTCTTTGACTGTCACCTTAGGATGCCACCTCATATAGAGCAGTGGTTCTCAACCTGGGGGTCGGGACCCCATTGGAGGTTGTTTCTCACCCAGTTTCGTTACCATTATTTGCCATTTTTCATCAATTTTGCACACTTTGGACCCATTTTTGCCACTTCACTCCATTGTTGCCAAATTTGAATCCATTTTCATTCCTTTTTACCAACAATTTTTGACAATTTTAACACATTTTTGCCACTCTAAATCAATTTTTATCAGTTAATAACCCTTTACATCACTTTTTACTGCCTGTTTGCCACATCTAAACCAATTCCTTTCTGTATACTGTTGCCTCTGTTAAACCATTGTTGCCACTATCAACCCCTTTTTTATCGCATTTTATGCCCATTTTTGCCCATTTCAACCACGTTTCACTGTTTGATGTGCCCATTTAGACCAGTTAAAGCCATCTACCAATTTCTGCCTCTTTATCTGCCCCAGTTGACCTTTTTTTTTTCCAGTTTAAAGCATGTTTTCCCACTTTTAAATCCCATTTCACCAATTTTTGCCACTTTAAACCTAATTCCGCCACTTTTGAATCCCCTTTTTCCACTTTTTGTGCCTGTTTTTGCCACTTCAAACTATTTTTGGCTCTTTTTGCCACTGTTATCAAATTTATGCCACTTCTAACCCATTTCTGCTACTTCCAAAATCCCATTTATCCACCTTTTCTATCGCCTTTTTTGGACATTTTTAAAACGATTTTAATTCTGTTTTTAAAAGAGGGATTTATATTTTTAAGATGACTGTATACCATGGCACACATAATTAAAAAAAGATATTTGTTATTATGCAAAGAGTGGTTATTATTCAGGTTAAATATGAAATATGGATATCTAGCTAACTTTACAGTGGACCCTGATTTTCCTGACCTCCATGGGCCCTCAGTTTGGCTGGGTCCCAGAAAGCCTTCCCATCTATCCCCTGTCCTCTGTCTCTGACATTAAAACGACTCAAAGACAGCGTGAACAGAACAAACCTGTGGCAGACAGACTGAAGAGCGCTGTGATTTACGCTCCTTCATTAGCGTCTCGCTGGTTTTTACCAAATGAAGCAGAAACTCGGGGGTTCAGGCAGATGTTCATCTTCAATCTCAAATGTTTGAGTTGTTAATCTGGCCGGCGAGTGTTTGGAGCAGAGACGGCATTTAAAGGAGGAACTGTTTTTTTAAGTGTTGTGTGTTTAGTGTTAATACTGAATCAGAGCGTGGTAAAGAGAGCGCCTCTCCTTTCTCTGAGCCTCTAAACAGAATCTACACCTGTGGGTCATTATGGGAATATCTGAGGGTAGACTCAGGGCAGCTCAGACTGAAGAACTTCAACAATGTCAGAAACAATTCAAGAGTTTCAAATCACTGCAGAGGACAAACACACACATTTCTGGGGCCCATGGATGTCAGCGGGGTCAGATCTACAGTTAATCTTTGATAACCACATTTTATTTTTAACCCAAAATATAACCTCTCTTAGCAAAGCAACAAAAATGTATTTATTGATGATGTTCACAATGTGGATGGCACAATGAACTAAAGGATTAGGAAAGTAATGTTAGACTTACTGTAGGTGAGGATGTGCACCGATGCCAGGACACCAGAAAATGTAGTAGAAGAAACTGAGACAACATTTGTGTGTGGAAAGAGCTAAAGTAACAAAAGGCAAAAAGCAGCAAATAAGGACAAAAAAAAGAGGCAAAAGTTTGCAAAAACATTACAAACGTAGCTGAGTTGGGTGGCTGGGTTAAAACAGCAAAAAAGAGCAAAAAAACAAAAACAAAAACAAACAAAAACAAAAACAAAATGATGCCAAAAAAAAAAGGGCAAAAGTGGCCAAAAAAAATGCAGAAATGTGTGAAAAGTGGCAAGTACAAAAGCAAGATGGCCAAAAAAAGTTGAAAAATAGGTTAAAACCACAAAAAAGTGCAAAAAAGTGGCCAAAATGAGGCAAAAGTGGCAACAATAAGTGAAAATTGGCAAAAATGGTAAATAAGGGCAATGTCAGAAAATGAAAAAAATGTGTGTGTTGTAGAAATGGGTGAAAAATGATAGAAATGTGCAAGCATGTTGCACAGATAGGTAAAAAAAAAGCATGATGGGCTAAAATGAGCGAAAATGGCCTTTGCTATCTGTAATAAACATGACTCTTCTGAGGGGAAGTGAGCGTCATTTCTCAGGCTGTGATGTAAAGATAAACTTTCATGCACCAGGAGACACGGCTGTCTCTCTCCTCTGCTCTCTGTCATAGACACTAGCATTGACGTGTGCATTTTAAAGAGGCGATAAAGGGACTTAGTACAACAGAACCACAGTCAGCGCAAAGCTTCAGCAGCTCTGAATCCTGCTCCTTCCTGCACGTTTGTGTGGACGTGTTTCCACATTTGCTAGAGAATAAAGGTCTTCATTTTTTAGTGCATTTGCATATGCAAACAACATGAAGCACTCAAACCTTGCACACAAAGTCTGATGTATTTATTTTTCTATTCATTGTGAAAATTCACAGTACAAGACTGTTTTGGTTTATGTAGCAACAAAAAGGCAGTGAAGATGATTTACTGTTTTTTTTACTTTCTTGCAAATGCAAAGGGAAACTCAGAAGGCATCTCCCAAAATCTAGAGCACCTTTATAAAAGTGAGTCCTCATTAAATCTAAAAATACATGTGTAATTGAGACAGAAAGGTTTAAATGCACAGAAGAGGGTCGAGGCCATTGTAGGGCTCATAAATGAGCAGCTGTCTCCTCTGACAGTGTCGAGGTTTAACAGCAACACAGGAGTGGATGAATGAATACAGGCAGATAGAGCTCTGTTCATGCAAATGGAGCTGCAGCAGGGAGTCTATTTGAATACAGGAGACGTGGTGAGAACATGAGCAAGGCTAAGAGAGCTGACATCGGTTTATGAGAGCATTTATAACACATAATATAAAATCCTATAAATCCAAACACTCTGCACACTCCATTCATGTTTTTACAGATGGACAGTGATTCTAGAATCATTCATTTCTGACTGTCTCTGTCTCCTGGATTAAAAGACGACATTTATGTCAGAAAAGAGATTACACTGGATTAGCCTGTCCTGCTTGTAGCACAAGTTTACTCTTAGAAACTTAATTTGGAGTAACTTAACTTATGAGCAACATAAGAAATAATAAGACTAAAATAACTCAGAAGACTCTAAACTGGAAAAGAGGAAGAAAAAAACTGATATCAATATTCAAACTCAGGAGACTCAAATAAGGTTACTCAAAATTATTGTATTAAAAATGTAAACAAAAGTAAACACACAAATTAAATATGCACAGTAACAAAAAATACCAGAGTCTTTTTTTTTAAGCTCTTTCTTTCAATGGGGTAAATTAGAATTTCGTTTAAACACTTTGTTTGTTTTCAGTTCATCAATAAAAGGAAAAAAATACTTAAAAGTCCTTGGGGGATTTTTCAAAAGTCAACTTAAATAGGTAAAAGGGGGGAAAAGGGGTTCTTTTGTCCTACTAGCCTGGTAGGTACACGTTGGATGAGGGGAGATGATGAAGATGATGAAGATGATGATAATGATGATTATAGGTGAGGGGAATGTTGATGATTGTCCTGGGTTTAGCTCGCCATCCAAACTCCGGGGGGGAAAAAACCTGGCCAATCGCACTTGTTTATAATCTTTAAAGCGGTCCTTCTAATTGTTCAGGCGTTTAAAACAGGAGTTTGATTCATCAGTAGTTCTAATGATGTTGTAATGTTTGTTTAATCAAAGTTTTAGCAGACTGTTGGGTGCGTGTGTCCTCTCAGCGTCCCCCTGCGTCTGTGTCTTACTTCCTGTTTAAAAATACTGCATGTGTGCTACGATTGGCTGTGGCATCACGCGAGATTTAAAATGGGATAACACGAGATTTGACATTTTCCGCTGTATAATAATGGCATTTGATTATTTAAAGTTTCACAAATAATGGATTACAATTTAAAACATCTTTGTCCAAAGTTTACAATACATAATTTAAACACAACATTATTCACAAGGTTTATTCTTTTAATCTTTTCCACCTTTTAATTCCTTTGTAAAAAAACATAATTGTTAATCTGGTCATTTTGTGACCTGGGTTACACGCTCTTTAATAAATGCTAATAAAGACAAATATGCACTTTTTTAAAACCTTTGGATGCCGTTTTGTGCTCCACAGATGGAAAGACACGGACTAAAGACAAGTACAGAGTGGTTTACACCGACCACCAGCGGCTGGAGTTGGAGAAAGAGTTTCACTACAGCAAATACATCACCATCAGGAGGAAGGCGGAGCTCGCCACGGCCCTCGGCCTATCAGAGAGACAGGTACGACATGAACACCAAATACAAGAGAGCTCAACAGGGCCTACTTTTTTGGTGCCTCTGGTTCTGGAAGTAAAATTCTTCATTGGCTCTTCACAAAAGCGTTTTATGAAAACTTTAAATCCTGGAGCCAAGCTAACCTTTCAACGCCAGATTCTATCTATAACCAGGAAGGTTCATCTGTGGTTCTGTGATGATGCCGCCTTTGCAATTAGACAGTTGGTGAGATTTCATCCCTGAATATTCCACAGTCAACTGTCAGTGATATTATTAGAGAGTGGAAGAGTTTAGGAACAACACCTTTTTCCAAAAGGTGCCAGCTCTAGTCTACTGTTCGAAAAAAATGGAGGGAAAAGATCCCAACACCCCCAGCTTCACTAACATTCCACCCTCTGCCTTTGAAGATGATGTCACCTCAGTTTATCAAACACTCCATCTTCTGCCATTGAAGATGATGTTGTCAAAGCTAAGGATCATGGGTAAAAGTCTCCAAGTCTCTGCTGATTCCACAGCCGAAGAGTTCTGAACTTCCACTGGCATTAATGTAAACACTAAAACTGCAGCAGGAGCTTCATGAATGAGTTACCATGGCAACAGCTGCATGCTAGCCTCACATCACCATGTCCAGTACCAAGCGTCAGATGGAGTGGAGTAAAGCAAGCCAGCGTGGGTCTGAGTGTGAAGGATGCTGGGAGAACGTTACCTATCTGACTGTGAAGTTTGGTGGAGGAGGGATAATGGTATGGGTCTGTTTCAAGGTCTGGTCTAGACTCCCTATCTCCAGTGAAGGCCAGTCTTAATGCTTCAGCAGACCAAGACATTCTGGACAATGCTATGCTTCCAACTGTGTGGCAACAGTTTGGGGAAGGGCCTTTTCTATTTCAGCATGACTGTGGCCCAGAGACCAGACAAGGACTAGAAAGACATGGTTTAATGAGGTCAGAGTCCTGACCTCAACTCCATCCAGCACCTTTGGGATGAGCTGGAACAGAGATTGTGGTCCAGGCCTTCTGGTCCAACATCAGATCCTGACCTCATAAATGCTCTACAGAATGAATGGACACACATTCACACAGAATCACTCCAGAATCTTGAGGAAAGACTTAAGTGGAGGCTTTTAGAGCTGCCAAAAGACCAACTCATGATCATTTAATGTCCGTTTTTTTGTATGATATAGATAAAACATATTGTCCTTCTGTTGCAGGTGAAGATCTGGTTCCAGAACCGGCGGGCAAAGGAGCGCAAGATCAACAAGAAGAAGCTCCAGCAGCCAGCCTCCTCCACGACCACGCCAAACCCTCCCAACGGCACCAACGGCAGCGGGGGAGGAGGCGGTGGCGTGATACACGGAACCGGCGGCAGCAGCGTGGGTATGGTGACGAGCAGCAGCGGCAGCAATGGGCTGGTTTCACCGTCCTCTCTGCCTCTAAATATCAAAGAGGAGTACTGAGGAACAAAGTTTTACTGGACGATGATATCGGGGATGAGGACTAAGATAAATCTCCCCAAAGACCTTAAAAACTTTTATCCTGTTTCTCTGGACTCGAGGCTCTAAGTTGTTTAAAACTTTGGTAAAAGTTATCCAGCAGCGACTCTTCTCCCATCAGGCTGCTGGTCACGATCAGTCTGATTGTTGATCAGATGATTGATCGTTGGGGATAAGGATGTTTGGTTGCTTTTTAACAGCAACCTGCAGGACTTCCTCTGAACCACTTTATCAGCAACTAGGTCTAAATGATGTTTAATATGATCCAGAAAATCTGTCCAGATTTTTCCATTAGATGGAACTGATGCAGCCATAAACACACACTTCTCTGAAATGTCTCTCCATGTAAATGTAATTGAGCTGAATGAGGAGCTGCAGATGAAGATTATAACCCATACTGTCAGACAGTGTGGAAAATGTTTTTTAACTTTAAAGCTACTTTCAAGGGTTTTCTGGGGTTTATATTTGGCTTTCTGATAAATCATTAAAATTGTTTGTACCATGTTTTCTCATCCCATAAAGGACAATAAAACCCAGTGTCTGTAGCAGAATCACTCTGTGGTTTGGTTTATGTTTCAGACAAACTCTAGACCAGAAAACTCCTGACAACAAACCAGAGCCCAACAAGCCTTTAACATTGTTTTATATGGAGCCATTATGGTCGCAAAACTAGGGAGCTTGTTTTCTTTCTTTTAGGCTCAGATTTTTAAGTAGATAATTTATTCAGCTATTTCTGCTGATAGAATGTTAGGACTCTCTCAGTGAGATCAAAGCAAATGTCTCCTGGAGAACAGCATAGCAACAACGGTCAGAGCTAACGTGATTGGTCCATCCTGAGTCTGTTTCCTGTAGAGTTCAGTAGTGCCCGCCCACGTTTTTTGCAGCTCTGGTTCTCAAAGTCAAACCGCCGTAGACATTTAGCAGAATCGTTATTAGAGCTAACCTTGCATAGCAGATGGATTCTCCCGTTTCTGTGTTTCTCACTGGTGAATCCATCTTGCAAAGCTCCCGTATGAACCGTTTGGACCCAGTTAGAAAGTGACAGGACCAATCAGCGACAAGGGGCAGTACTTTCAGGCGTGGCAGAGTCGTGACATAAGCAAGCAGCAGCAAGAGGCTGGTGCCATTATGGCGTGGATGCTGCTAAAGCGCCAGTTTTATCAGAACTTGACGACAATTCTTCATTAAAAGAAGAATAAAGAACAGCAGTGAGTTGTTTTCTTTTCAAAAACCACAAAAGTTGAGTACTGACATGTTTACAGTCGCCATGGTTACCGTTATGCAGTTCTCTATGGAGTTTACTCCTCGGTAGCGGCTACGTCACGTGTTTTGTTGCTCTGATTGGCCCATAAAGATGTGACAGACAGAACGTTCATCCAATCACCCTCTGAGTTTTTTTTCAAAGGCTCTGCCCTTTCCCAAACGGTGTCTATGAGAGGTTTACCAGGTGGATGTGTCAGGTTACATCGGAACACTTTTACTGCATGAACCAAGCTAACCATCTGAGTCCTCGTGACTATAAAACATTTTGATTTGCAAAAACTGCATTGAAAAATGGAGAAATAGGCAAAAGTATGACTTTGTTTAAGAGGAGGAAAAAACTACATATCCCACAATCCATTGTGATTCATTATATTTGTTGTTAATGGTAGCTGTTTAAGCTTATATGTACCTTTTTTACATTTATCTTTTTTGTAGTTTGCGTATTTATTTCTTCATTCTGCAGTGGCATGTTTTGTTGCCATCTACAGTCGACAGCCTTCGTTCCCGGTAACCGTGGTAACCGAGACCCCACCAATTAGAGCTGTCACTGTGACACTGAAGGATTGTGGGTTTTGTAGTACTGTATAAACCTAATTTGGGTACGTCAGATAATAATCAGATCAGCTGTGGCTCTTGTTTCTGAGCTCAGACAAAAGTCCAGATCTCTAAAGTGAGCGGTTTCCCATCAGTCTGAGTGAGGCTGGATAGACGCGAATAACTCCATGCTCTCTGCGCTGTACGCAGATATCAGAGATCAAACTGTTCTCAGAGCCTTAAGGATCATCAAATCCCTGTTAAAGAGGATCACTGTGTTGGTATTCGTCGCCTTTGGCACATATTTTCCGATTAACACTACAAACAAGCGCGTTTCACAGTGAAGATGAGGATTAGTCTTCGTCTCTTATTCAGGGAGAACAGGCTGAATCAAGCACACGCTGGAATAAAGAGTCAGATGAAGATACCACAGGAAAGGCGGATAGAAGAATAGAAATGAAGAGAGAAAGCAGCACATCCATGGACACACACATACACACACACACACACGCTGGTGTATTTGCTAACTGATGCAGCAGTTGAGGTGTGGTGTCCAAAGGGCGAAGAGGAAGACTCGGTAAACAGAGCACAGATCCTGCTATCTCAAATGCTGCGTGTGTGTGTAGTTGTGTGTTCATTTGTCTCCTCAGACCTTTGTCCCTCTGGCTCCATTTCTACCTCTGACAACAGTCCTATCTTCACCCTGATACACGCTATCAGCAGAGAGCGCCGTTCATTCACGTCGCCATCTTGAACTTGTAGACACATTAATAAATGCACAGAAACCTGGAGGAACAGAAACGCAGCATCAGACATCAGAACGTTTCTGGTCACTTGTTTTTAGGCTATTTTAAAAGTTGAATCGTTTAAATGTCTGAAAAAATAAAGAACCCAGACTAGAGCCTTGGGGAAGTCCATGATCATGATGGTCCCTTAGATACCCCACTTCAGGGTTTAGTCCTTCATGTTGCAGATTCACATTTTTCGCTGATATCCGCCTTAAAGTGCTTTATTGTTGTCCTACAGAGACTATTATTCGACTATAACACTATAATTCTGAATTTAAAGTCAGGAATCAGGAAGCTGACCAGATAGAAAAAATGATTTTCAGATATTTTTTAAAAGTTTATAATTCTTTGTGAAAAGTTGGAATTCTGGTTTAATGATCAGAAAATTGTGCGATGAATGAGTACCAATTTAGAAGTTACAAGAAGTAAGTCCTGTAAATGTAGTCAGAATTCCACCAAATTTATTTTGTAATTTGGAAAAAAAAGTCCAACTTTGGAGTTAGAATTCTGAGAATAAACTCAGAATTCTGAGATCAAAGTCAAAATTCTGAGATCAAATTTAGAATTCCGAGATCAAAGTCAGGATTCTGAGATCAAGGTTCAAACTCTGTGATCAAAGTCAGAATTCTGAGATCAAATTTAGAATTCAGAAATTAAAGTCAAAATTCAGAGATCAAAGTCAGAATTCTGAGATCAAAGTCAGAATTCTGAGATCAAATTTAGAATTCAGAAATCAAACTCAAAATTCCAAGATCAAAGTCAGAATTCTGAGATCAGGGTCAGTGCACTGAAATCAAAGTCTGAATTCTGCGATCAAAGTCAGAATTCTGAGATCAAATTTAGAATTCAGAGATCAAAGTTCGGATTCCGAGATCAATGTCAGGATTCAGTGATCAAAGTTTAAATTCTGCGATCAAAGTCAGAATACTGAGGTCAAATTTAGAATTCAGAGATCAAAGTCAAAATTCCGAGATCAAAGTCAGAATTCTGAGATCAAGGTCAGTATACTGAAATCAAAGTTCGAATTCTGCGATCAAAGTCAGAATTCTGAGATCAAATTAAGAATTCTGAGATCAAAGTCAGAAATCTCAGAAAAAAGTTCTGAGATATATCCCAGGTTTCTGGGATCAATCTGATTTTTCTCAGGATTCAGATTTTGGTCTTATATTTCTTTTGCAAAAGAAATTAAACTTCTGACTTTACCCTTAGAATTCCTGATGTTTTTTCTGTGGCCCTATAATTCCCCTCATCGTGTTCATCAAGTGTAAATATTTTAGGAGATTGTGTCTCATCTATTTAATCAAATAAAGGGTAATAAAGAGTTTTTAGTGAAATAAATAAACTGAACAAATCAAGTGTTTGGTGTAGTTTAAGTTGAAGGTCTGACTTCCTGTCCATCATCATACCCCTCTCATCACCATGTAGAAATTAAAACTACAGAAGTGTAAAGTCAGTGTTGAATGTGTGAGCTTTAGGAGAAAACAAATACTTTCACATGTGAGCAGAGCGAGGACAAACAGAGATGCTCAGCTCCGTGGGTAGCAACGGGCGAGCTGGCTAAACAGACCGCCATCTCCTCACTGCCATAAAGTTTATAGAGGGGTGGGAGCAGTTAAGGAGGTTTCACCACAGAGACACAGAAATGTTTGAGGAGGCGGCGTGATGAGCTCTGATAGAGATGGACGACGGCCGTAGGATGGACCTGAGGAGATCCTGGCCTTAGCTAGAGGAGACCTAGCTTTGAAGGATCCAGATCCATTAAATTCCTAAAATAAATACACCAGTTACAAAAAAGTTGATGTCTACAAGTTGAGTAAAACGTCTCAGTTTAACATCTCATCTGTGCTTATTGTTGTTATTGTTATTCTGACTTTGCTCTCAAAATTCTAAATTTGATCTCAGAATTCTGACTTTGATCTCAAAATTCTAACTTTGATCTCAAAATTCTAACTTTGGTCTCAAAATTCTAAATTTGATCTCAGGATTATGATGTTGATCTCAGGATTCTGACTTTGATCTCTGAATTCTTAATTTGATCTCAGAATTCTGACTTTGATCGCAGAATTCTGACTTTGATCTCAGAATCCTGACTTTGATCTCAGAATTCAAACTTTGATCTCAGAATTCTGACTTTGATCTCTGAATTCTAAATTTGATCTAAAAATTCTAACTTTGATCTCAGAATTCTGACTTTGATCTCAGAATTCTGACTTTGATCGCAGGATTCTGACATTGATCTCAGGATACTGACTTTTATCTCGGAATTCTTAATTTGATCTCAGAACTCTGACTTTGATCTTGGAATTCTAAATATAATCTCAGAATTCTGACTTTGATCTCAGGACTCTGACATTAATCTTGGAATTCTAAATATAATCTCAGAATTCTGACATTGATCTTGGAATTCTAAATATAATCCCAGAATTCTGACTTTGATCTCGGAATTCTGACTTTGATCCCAGAATTAGTTATTGCGAATAAAATATGAGATTTGACACTCACTGACTTGCGTTTTTATTTACGTTTCAAACAGCGACCCAGCTATTTTTGGAATTGTGGTTATACGATGCATGATAAGGTCTCTTGTGTCTGGGTAACTTTTGAACATGGTTTTCCCTCCTTTTGTAATAAATCTGAATATCAGAGCCCTGTGGAGAAACATCAGGATCCCTGTTATGCAGACGACGGTGTTCTGTTGTTGTCTGTTATCTGATTGGTCATTCTCCTTCTTATTACAGTGCTTAAACTGATAGGAGGTCAACCAACACCACATTTCCACTTCCACAGTCATGTTCTGTAAGGTCTTCTCTCTCTATTCTTTTTCATAAGATTTCAGACTTTTATTTCAGCATTAATCACCTTTCATCACCCAAGCCTTATGACATTTTAGTAAAACTTCTCAGAAGGAAGTTAAAAAGCCATTTTATGGCAGAGGTCGTGCAGCTCGGCTCTGTGGTGGGGCGTTAATGAGGAACAACATCCTGGGCTGTTATCATCGAGGTCAAATGTTCATCTGGCAGCGAGTCAGAGGCCCCTGAGGAGCTGAGTGCCGAGGACAAGCCTAGAAGATTATCTCTGAGGTAGAAGCAAAGGACTTTTGCAACACAGGAAGTCCAAAAGAAGGGTAATGATCCCTAAACTTAGCCGATCGTCTCCTCGCTGAGAGATGTGGAACTGTGAATGTTTGTTTCCTCTACTGTCACGGACCTGAGAAGATTCTGTTCTTTAGAGATGGTTTTATCAGTTCAGACATCGATATGCGTTCTATCAGTTTGTCCTTCCTGGAAACTTCATGCACACGCAAATGGAGTCTCAGAAGAACCTCCTCCACGGTCTGACGGGGGTGGCAGCCATTTCAGGGCACATCTCACCTCGCCAAAACAAAATGGTTGACAGCACGCCACAGCAGCGACCTTAGATGAATCCATCAGGGTCCGGGATGCAGCGCAGCATTTTAACACAAGAAAACCCATCATTCATATCAGCCATGGAGGCTGACTTTAACAGGATCCTTCTTTAACGCCTCTAGAGATGTACAGACATATTAAATAATAATATTTACTGCATCTTTAACTGGTGAAGTCATCATAACACAATAAAACAACAAATAAAAGGAAAAGTGAGCAAATAACTCTCACCTCTCACCAGCGTCCATAAACGCTCCAGGAATCTTCTCTAGCAGCGCCTCATTCAGACTTATACAGCCGCGCGTTTATGGGCCATTTTACCATAAACTTTCATTTACAATATACTTACTGCCCCTAATACGCCCCTGTATTGGTCACATTGATTGTGGATAAACAGAGGAGTTGTAAAGGAACGGTAGTAAAGAGCAGATAAAACTGAAGACATGACGGGACTACTGGTATTCCCCAAAGCCGCTCTCCATGAACCGGGAGGCTTACGTCTCTGAAAACACACCAAAAGAACAAAATCTTGACATCTCTGAGACGGTGAGGGGAAACACACCAAAAGAACAAAATCTAAAGACAATACAAGTAGAAACACTGTGATAAAATTATCAGAAGATCTAATAAAAGGAAGATTTATTTTTCTATCAAAACAAAAAAGAAAAAAACGTCAAAATAAGAGATTATTCATCAGGTTCAGTGTGAGATAAATGATTTTAAAAGTCAAGATTTTAAAAGTTTTTAAACATTAAATATGAAAGTAAAATAAGATAAAGAATAAGAAATGAATACATTTAAAAATATTAGACAATTAAATTAAACAGCAGATTCTCAGTTAAATTTGGACTTTTCCTAAAATGTTGTTAGATTTCTTTAAAGAACGACCTCTCTGAAAACATGCACAAAAAATAAATATAAAACAAATAAATAATAAAATAAAATAATAATAATAATAACAATGACAATAATAATAATAATAAAGGAGCAATATATTAAAATGATGTGTTCTGCTAAATAAATAAATTTTTTTTAATGTAAACTGAAGTGAAGAAAAATGTAAAACAGGAGATTTTGATCAGGTTTGTAATCGGGGAAAAAGATTCACAAGTTTACAAGACCAGGATATGAAAGCGTGAAAAATTAAATAAATGTGAAATAAAAGTAAAAACAAAGGAACAAATGAACAAGAAAACATTTCTTTATGGATAAAAGCAGCTTTTATTTGAGGTTTTGTCCCTACTGTTCTGCTTTTATAACCCAGAGCTCATCACAAATAATAATTATATAAAAAAGGATCTACAGTGCTTAACAAATGTATTAGACCACCCTAACCCTAACCAAAGTAAGGTTTGGTTTGGGTAATTACCTAAATCATTTTTGATGTTTCTGCAATGATTAATACACCAATATGTAGAAGCTCTGTAACCCAAATGATATTTTAAAGCTAAAATAGAATTATTATTGTTATCCATGAATAATATATAAAAAATGATTCAAATTACAAGTCAAGCAACGTTTAAGAAGGAATTCTTTTTATAAATGAGCAAAATATTAAAGTTTTAAAATATATGATAAAGAACTATGGAAATATAAAAGACATAAAATTAAAAACAATATAAAAGCATAAAAAATAATAAGAAGAAATAAATTCATAAGAATATAGATTTGTTATAAAATATAAGATATAGAAATTCTCTTTGAATTGTGAGCGAGGTTTATTGTGTGTGCTCTGGTTGGATTTCTCTGGTTTTAAGAACTACATCTCATCAAAATGTAATAAAGTGTGTCATTATTATTATTTTTATTATTACTGTTATTATTGTTGTTATTATTATTGTTGTTGTTATTATTGGTATTATTTTTGTTATTGTTGTTGTTGTTATTAGTATTGTTTTTAATGTTAATCTCATTGTTATTATTATTATTATTGTTATTATTATAATCATTTTTGTAATTGTTATTATCATTATTGTTATTGTTGATATTGTTGTAATTATTGATGTTGTTATTATTATTGTTGTTGTTATTATTATTATTATCATCAATGGTGCTGAAAAAAACCCAACACAAGGACATAAAGAGACAAATAAAGTAAGAAAAATACATTCAAATTAAAGTTTATAATTATAATAGAAACAATCCATTTTTTATTTACAAACATAAGGGAGCAAAATTAAAAACAAGCCAACCTTCAGTTTATGTAATTTGTGCTCAAAAGAGATCAAAATATAATTCACCAAAAAAAAAAAAAAAAAAAAAAAAAAAAAAAAAAGATAAATAAATAAAATAAATAAATAAAAAATAAATAATAAATAATAAAAAAAGTCAAACTGTTTCTCAAATTAAAAGAAACTAAGAAGGGAAATAAACTAAAATCCACACAATGATGTCCTTTATTATAAAATAATTAAATGAAAACATGTTGGATAAAATGATTAAACACAGTAAATGTTCAGTAAAATTCTGACCTGGTCTAAATTGTGTTAAACTGATTTCATGAGCGCTGAAGAATGGTGTGGAAATAACAGCAGCAATAAGGAAATAAAAGGACATTTACTTTTGGAACCATAAAGTAAAATTACAGGAGAAAATCATCCAGTAAAATATTTATTTTATATATAAAGAAAACCAAACTAAATTTCTAGCAGAAAAAAACTTTATTAGATTCAGGAGTGACTGTGCTTACAGATGGTTTTAATTCATAAAAACTCACATTTCTTAGTGGCAGTAAAAATAAAAATGAAAGTGATTTAGAACTGAGAAATCCATAATGATGCACATTTATTCCACGGAGAAAAGCATTTAAAACGTTAGAAGCAGCAGATATCTGACGGGGTTTGGACTGTTTTTGTCTTTGACAGCTTTAGTGAACTACAAAACACAAAACACAAGGATATTAAAGGACATTCTGTTGGAAATATCTATTAAAATTAGGAGGTAAGGGAGTTAAAAACATTGTAACTTATATTTTGATAAAAATATAAAATTACAAAATAGATATGGAATCATGTTTGGTATGAACAGAGCAGTGAGGAAACTTATTTAAAAAATACAGAATGCCAGGATGTTAAAAATAAAATAAAACAAATACAATGATATAAATAATCAAGAGATGGAAAATAATACAGAGATAAATCACATCATACTGTTAATGACATTTGGTTAATATGACAATATTATATTTTCTATAAAAAGATATAGCAACCACTACTTAAATCATTAATATTACTTATTTTCAACATAACTGCAACAACTAAATATGTAATCATCATCCCATTTATACTGTAAAAACACAACGAATTTGTGTCAAATTTATTCTAAAAAAGTCTACACATTTTACCTACAAATATAACAGTTTTAAAAATAATCATTTTTAATTAACAAAATAAATGACAGTTCTAAACGTAATCGTTAAAGAAATATGAATAAAAGTTAAACAAAGAAATACAGAAGAATGCACATTTTTTTAAAAAACAAAAGCTTTTGAAAAATAAACAGCAGATAACCAACGACGTTAGGACGGTTGGAGGGGTTTCTGTGACCTTAAAAGTGACAAGATGAATAACAAAGTCCTGAAACTGTGATTAGATTATTTTGAATGGTTATTTTTATTTCTCCATGTCTGTGACAGGCGGTGTCAGAGGAATCATATTTTCAGGCCTTTCTTGAGAACGTCATATCTCAGGAACACTTTGAGGGATTTTCTAAAAATTGTCCAGAAACGCCCACACTAAATCAAGGATGACCTGATTAGATTTCATAGGTCAAAGGTCAAAGGTCAAGGTAAATAGGCCTCATGTTCTTCCCTTTTTTACATTGAACCAGCTCTGCTTTAATGAAAACATGCTCCTAACCAAAAAGAAAGATTTCGACCAATCACACGATCATAAAAAGAAACCCCGCCCTTCTTCCTAAGCCCTGACTGTTAGCCTGGTAGTAGTTTTAGTTGGCTATAAGTTCATTTTAATGATTCTTATTTTATAAATTCTTCTGTTTACTGCTTTGTCTTTTATCTCTGTCTCTTGTCTTATTTTTCATTATTTTAGTGAACTACTTCTGTGTGCATTAGTCTCTAAACCTTTTAACCTTTCTGTCAGTCACTTTTGTCCAATCCTAGAAAGCACTTTGACCTGCAATTGAACTAGTTCAAAAGGCGCTGTATAAATAAAGTTTGATTTCATTGACTGATGACATAGAAAATTATCTTTAATTAAAAAACCTGACAACAGATTTTACTCACGTTCATTTATAACCACACTTTTTTACTCAGAATGACGTCTGTTAAAGGAAATTCATAAAAAAACACTATAATTAAGAGAAAACTAAAGAAAATATTTGAGTTTTCCTCCTTCTCAGCCTGTATTTGTGTGTTTGTGTGTAATAAAGCCAGAGTTGTTTTACGGCAGCTGTGTGTTCAGGAGAAACGAGGAGTTTTATGAACGCAGTGATTGCCGACTATCAGCCGGACAGATTGTTGTCTCAATTACAGCTCATCATCCATAAAGCCCATTAACCTACATCACACTACAGCGCAGCGGCGGCCTTATCGTCTGTTTCAATTAAGCTATGTTTATGTTATTGTAGGGAAACACTGATTTATTATTATACTGACTTCATGCAACCCAGATACCTCATCACAACAAAGCATCATGGGATATGTATTCTCTGTGATATGGATCAGAGCACACATGAGCGGGCAGTAATCACAGTTAATTAAGGTCTTTAATGAGTGCAATCATTTTTAAAATATCCAGTTAATTATCCCTCAAGCCTTCCTTTAAAAAAAATCACAGTCTCCCTCCTAAAGCCCTTGAGGACATTGGATATATTTAAAAGTTTTAAAAATAAATGCAAAAACGTACTTTAATTTTTGGTCCTTAACTCCAGTCCTCATCATGTATAGCAGATGTGAATTATTTTTCATGATTTAACCCTATAAAGGCCAGTTTATTTACATAATGCCACATTTCTGACACAAAAAAGATTTATTTTCTATTTGAAAAATGCAAAGCAGATTTTTTTGTGCAGGGATTATCAGTCTTGGATATGTCAGTGATTAGCAGCAACACTGATTTTGACGTACTATTATGTTTTGTGTTATAACAAAAACATTTTAAAAATCACTCTCCCTCCTAAAGCCCTTTTAGGACATTGGATATATTTAGAAATATTAAACGTGAAAGAAAAAACCTTTTTGAAGTTTTAGGTCCTTAACTCCAGTCCTCATCATGTATAGCAGATGTGAATTCATTTTCATAATTTCAATTTTTCACCAGACTCTGAAATTCATAGAAAACACCTAAAGTAGTTTTAGTTGAAATAATTAAATCCACTGGCCTACAGTCACTGATCTATCCGATCAGTTCAAACAAGGTCATTATCTCCCACAATGCCTCTCTGCAAACATTGAAAAAAGGCAAAATTTGGTGACTTCTTTTTTGGTGTGCAAATGTTTTTACCTCTGAATGACTGAATAACAGAGGAATTGACAGGATTTCTTATTTCTGTGTTGCAGTGGCAGTGGAATGAAAAGAAGTGGTTTTAATGGTAGTCAATGAGGCCTAAAAGGGCTTTAGGGGGGTGAGTGTGAGTTTTTTGTCTACACAGTGGAAAATTCTGACAACACGGTGTGGATAATGACATTTAGAAAAAATAATTCAAAAATGAACATCTTTGTCAAAAGATGCCCAAGTAAGAGCAAAAAATGCAAACAAAAAGCCCTAAAAGTGCTCTGGAGGGTAAAACAAACTTTTCACTGATTAAATTTTCAATCCAGAACAAATCCCCTTTCCCCCCTTAGGTTCAAGTGCTCATTTCTGAATGACTCAAACCTCTTTATTTTCTTTCAAAATAAAAGCAGGTCAGAACTGTTTCTTATTCAAGGTACTGGAATTTCAGTCAAAGTTTGTTTGTAACGGTAAATCTTAAGCAATTATCTAATAAACAAGATTCAAAGATACGGAAACCCTCTCACCTGGGGCAGACTTTCTTTACGCCCAAAGAAAGCGAAGATGGCGGATATGAGGGTGGGGATAGAGGATCATAGAATTATCAATTTTGATGCTGAAGTTTTGCATGGAGGTCAGGTCTGATTTATCATTATGTAATGGAAGAAAACTGGTTTATATCGTTTCTTTTATTTCAGTGAGAGGAGGGAACGCGGTTTAGTAAATCTGATCAATTAAAGGCTTAAAGGATGACATCATCAGAGGACAGAATGTTGGTGAAGCTGGGGATGTTGGGGACTGACCCCCTCCATTTCTGCAAAATAGTAGGCCACAGTTTGGAACTTTAAGGAAGTCTGGTATCCCTGCATGCTGTATGCAGTGAAGCTGCTGGTGATAAAAAAATAATCTAAAGCAGTCTAATCTTACTCAGAAGATTGAGACTAAATTTAAGGTCACTGCCTACATTAACTTTACAGGGTTGACAGCCAAAGATTGAAATGTTTTGATGATTGAAGCAGAAGAGTTTCACTTTGACCAGCTTTTACCTGACATTTATAAAACCCTCAGGTGTGTGTGTCCTGCCCGCCTTACCTTTCCCCCTCATTAACCTTCGTCCTGCAGATAATGCTCCAGGTTTCGACACGGCGTTGCAGAACTCTGATTCCTCTCCAAGTTCATGTTTGAGGGAACACAGATACCATTTTTCTTTTTCTTCTTCTCCCTGTCCAATAAAAACACACAAATTAGAAGATATCGTGAATAATCTTCCTGATTTTCAGTAAAGATTCAGGATTTGCCTTGAAAAACACCACTTAAACATTTGCCCCAAGCATTTGCCCTGGGATTATTAATCAGTTCATAAAATATGTAAGTAATCTTTAAATGGGCTTGAAATAAAATAAAAATCCAAGCTCAGTCAGGAAAACAGAGATATTCATGGAGAAGTAAGTTTAAAGATCAACTAAAATAATGTCAGGAAATGTTTAAAAGTAGAAGCAAAGTGTTCACTCTGAAGTTTTATTCTCTGCATTATAAAAAAAAGTTTCATCATTTTTAGGGTAAGTTTTGGGTTAGGAAGAGGGTTGAAGAGGTTAGAGGAAGGTAAGGCAAATAGGATTTGTGTGAGGTTGGATTTAGATGATTACGATAAGGTTGGGTTTAGGGAGTTATGATAAGGTTTGGTTTAGATGGTTATGATAAGGTTGGGTTTAGGGGGTTATGATAAGGTTGGGTTTAGGGGGTTACGATAAGGTTGGGTTTAGGGGGTTATGATAAGGTTGGGTTTAGGGGGTTACGATAAGGTTGGGTTTAGGGGGTTACGATAAGGTTGGGTTTAGGGGGTTAGGCTAAGGTTGGGTTTTGGGGGTTACGATAAGGTTGGGTTTAGGGGGTTACGATAAGGTTGGGTTTAGGGGGTTATGATAAGGTTGGGTTTAGGGGGTTATGATAAGGTTTGGTTTAGATGGTTATGATAAGGTTGGGTTTAGATGGTTATGATAAGGTTGGGTTTAGTGGGTATGATAAGGTTGGGTTTAGGATTAAGTTGGGTTTAGGGGTTAGGATAAGGTTGGGTTTAGGGGGTTATGATAAGGTTGGGTTTAGGGGGTTATGATAAGGTTGGGTTTAGGGAGTTATGATAAGGTTTGGTTTAGATGGTTATGATAAGGTTGGGTTTAGATGGTTATGATAAGGTTGGGTTTAGGGGTTATGATAAGGTTGGGTTTAGGGGGTTAGGATTAAGTTGGGTTTAGGGGTTAGGATAAGGTTGGGTTTAGGGGGTTATGATAAGGTTGGGTTTAGGGGGTTATGATAAGGTTGGGTTTAGGGGGTTACGATAAGGTTGGGTTTAGATGGTTATGATAAGGTTGGGTTTAGGGAGTTATGATAAGGTTTGGTTTAGGGGGTTATGATAAGGTTGGGTTTAGGGGGTTACGATAAGGTTGGGTTTAGGGGGTTACGATAAGGTTGGGTTTAGGGGGTTATGATAAGGTTGGGTTTAGGGGGTTAGGATAAGGTTGGGTTTAGGGGTTATGATAAGGTTGGGTTTAAATGGTTATGATAAGGTTGGGTTTAGGGGGTTATGATAAGGTTGGGTTTAGGGGGTTACGATAAGGTTGGGTTTAGGGGGTTATGATAAGGTTGGGTTTAGGGGGTTAGGATAAGGTTGGGTTTAGGGGTTATGATAAGGTTGGGTTTAGATGGTTATGATAAGGTTGGGTTTAGGGGGTTATGATAAGGTTGGGTTTAGGGGGTTATGATAAGGTTGGGTTTAGGGGGTTAATGTCAGGCTAGGTTTTGAGCGTTAGAGTTATTTTAAAAAAAATTTTTCATTGACTTTACAGTAATGAAACATTTAGGTCACATGGGTTAAACAGAATTATTTTTTTCTTAAGTTATGTGTGCAAATATTATTATGAACGTATAAAAGTCTTTTTTGTAGTTCAAATCGTTGTGACATTGACTCCTCTGTCTCCCGTGTGACCTACAGGCTGTTAAATGAGTCAATAGTTAACCAATGAAAAAGTCAAAGGAAGTGGTGAAGCTCCGTCACCTCTGTTATACTTTTATACGACATGTGTCCTCGTTATGACCCCAGTCAAGTCACACTGCCATATCTGAGAGCTGCACACCATACAGGAATGTATTTATGAGTCTGTATACACACATTCCTGACATTTCCTTCACATTTCCTTCAATTTCTTGTTTGTGTTTCCAAAACTGATGCCTCACTGGATGCAATATAAATCTGTCTTATCATAGAGATCTGGATCATTTGGCTCAGCTCAGTATTAAGAGTAGGTCTTGTGGCTCCCAAATGGCTCTTTATTTTGTACCAGTTTGGATTTTTTAAAATGTGGATTAATTATATAAAAATGGAAGAGCTGGCCAAAAGAACAGACTCATTCATGAACAACACATCATTGCTTGGTCTCTTACATCACAGGTTTATTATCTTTATACCAGCATTTCCATTAAAAGGATGTTTGTGACAAAATGTGGGAGAAAAGCAGTTAAAGTAGCTCTGTACTTAGTGTACTCAGTCTAGACCTGTAGTAGAAGGTCTGAAGGACTAAGTCATCTGTGATCTGGATCACTTTTCTTTAGCTAAATTGGGTAACCTGGGGTAAAAATCACTTTATTGTAAAGTGCAGGGACTAGTAGAAATGTTCTGATGATTGCAGCGTAACTGTTGCTGTGTATGCAGAGTAAAGGTCAATAACATCCTTAGCTGGATGAAATCAGCCCATCCCGCTCAGATGTCACAGATTATCTGATTGATGTTTGTTTTCTATGTATGATTAGCTCCCTCCCTCTCATGTTAAAGCAGCCGCTGTGTCGCCGTCATGCTGCTGTAATCTGACCCTGTTTGCTCAGTAATAATCAAATATTTTGACCTTTGACCTGAGCAGCCCTGTGTCTTACTCACACCTCTGAGCACGCCAAAAAATGCTAATGCTCCCAAAGCATGCTAACGACGGGACCGAGGATGGCCACCCTGGCTCTTCCTGGCCCCTGACCCCCCCGCCCCGCCTCTGGCCATTGTTTACCCAGAGTGCACCTGTGAATTTTGACACCATGAGAGACAGGGGAAGAAGAGAACAAGAGAGAGGAAGAGAAGGCCTATCCTACTTCATAATATTTAGCATAGTTCCTTCAGCTGGTTTCAGCTTAGGAGGAGCAGCTGAGAGTTACATTAGAAATAAACATTTCTAAATCAGCAGTAATATCTGGGTTATTTCCCCTCTAGTTGGTGTTTTTAAAGACGCCAGTGTCAGAAATGTCGGCTTTATGACCAGAGCTGAGCGGAGCTGCAGGAGGCCGCGGCTGTAAAGGTTAATCATTTTAAGCCCAAACACACGTAGTCATGTTCAGTTATCAAGGTGAGGAGGTTCTCATGACTTTATGGCGTGGATGTGTGTGAATGTGTCCATAAACAGCGAAGGTAAACACAGAGACGCCGCAGGGAACAGCGAATCTTTTAAAAATGATGTTTGAGGCGCTCAGCAGTGGGAAAAACAGCACGCCGTCCATCGCTTCTTATCGCTTAACCTGCTGACGGTCAGTGCCAGCGTCTGTTTTAGCTTGGGAGGAAGTTTCTACACGCTTTTGTGGAAGTTAAAGTGCTTCACCTGAGGGCTGACATTTTGGAGTCCAACATTTATGTCTTATACAAGAGCTAGCCTAGTTAGCGATAGCTACGGTGAAAGCAACGCGCCCACTTCACTGTCAGCTCTGGTTCCAGAAGTAAAATGCCACCATTTAAAATCCCTCAGAGACATTTCCTCAAACCCTTACAGCAACAGATACAACGCATGAATCGAACTAACCAGATACCTGGCGTTCATAACTATAACTCAGCACAGAAACAGGAAACAGAGAAAGAGACAAACGAACAAGACTGGATGTATTTATTCACATAGAGGAAGGAATTACACATCCCACAATCCACTGCCATTCATTTAATTCATTGTGAATATCAGCTTTTCAAGCTTTCAAACCACATATGTACGTTTCCTCTGCACTTTGATTATTGATTGACTCTTTTTTTTTTAATTTGATCTTTGATTAGTGAGTGATTATATTTGAAATTGTATTTGAAAATATATTTGGCATTGATAAACCCCACCAATCAGAGACGTCACTGTGACACTCAAGGATTGTGGGTATTGTAGTATTTTTTGGCTAAGATCACAAAGAATGTTTTTTTTTTTAAACAAGGTAGATATCTAATGAACTTTTGTCTTTTACAGGAGCAAATATCATTATTTCACATGTGGTGAGTCTAACTTGGATATTTCTGGTGATAAATCCCCTACGGAGAAAATAAATGGGATTTTCACTTCCACAACCACAATGTTGAACCCTATTAGAAACAGGTAGAGGATGGACCAATCACGTTAGCTCTGCCCGTTGTTGCTCCAGACTTCAGGTATCAGAAATTTTGATAATTACTGTTCAGGTTTGTGATGACTTTTGTCTTTACAAATGACAGAATGTTGGAACTCTCTTAGTGAGATCAGAGCAGTGCATTCTGGGTGTGCAGAGAAAGTCTGTTCAAGCACAGAGGAAAATCAGGAGAAGGGTTCAAGTTTCGGCACAGGAAATTTGAGAGCAAGAAACTAAAGGTTTAAGAGAATTTAGAGCACAAACAGAGAAAATCTGAGAACAAGGAGGCAGTTTAGAGCACAAGGACAGGTTTGAATGGAAAGGCCAAAGAAAAATCAGAACCTTAAAACAATAAGTCATGATCTCTGAAAGCTGAAATGCTATTGAGTCTTGTAAAAACCGGTGTGGTTTGGTTTGGTACAGTTTGCCATAGTACACTCTGATCTTTTGTGTTCCACAGCTGATGTTCCATCTTCCATCTTCCGGCTCCCAAACAGATCTTCATCTGGTAACAGTTTGGGTTTTAAATGTGGATTAAACAACATCAGATATGGGAGACAGGAAACTGTCTCTTAAACAGGAGCCAGCTCCTGTTGTTCATATAAAAGAGCTGGCTCATGTGGGCAAATACCACATCATTACTGAACATACCAACAATCTTTACGATTTGTTGACTGTCCTTATTTAGCAATTTTTGAAAAAGTTTTCCAAAAACTAGCTACTACTAAGCCAACTATACCTACTATTTCACAGAAACGGAGCAAATAACACCCGGATACACCAACTTTCTGCCATCTGCATTTGATGATACCATCCTTTAAAGTTTATATAACATTCCATCCTTTCCTTTGAATGTGATGTCATCCTTTAAAGTAAATAAAACATTCTATCATTGCCTTTTTAAGATTATGCCATCCTTTAAAGCTTATAAAACATTCCATCCTTTCCTTTGAATGTGATGTCATCCTTTAAAGCTTATAAAACATTCCATCTTTGGCTTTGAAGTTTATGTCATCCTTTAAAGTTAGTAAAATATTCCATCACTGCCATCTACATATACATCAGTCTAGACCCCCAGTTGTCATTCCAATCTTTCCAAAGTCCCACAAGGTGTATGAGTGTTTCAATTCAAAGGCTGTTTGTGACAAAATGAGGGAGAAAAGCTGTTAAAGAGGCCCCGCTAGCCCCTTAGCTCAGTTCTAGACTCCTCTAGACTCTGGTCTCCCTTTATCAGTCTAGACCTGTAGTAGGAGGTCTGCAGGACTGAGTCATTATGGATCTGGATCTCCTCAGGTAAACTGTGGTTAAAAAACCTTTCTTTAGGTGTTGGGATCATAGCTACTGGATGATCACTGCTGTTTACAGGTCCACCTAATGGACTAACTCCACTCTGTTCACACTGACTCCTAAAGTGATCTTCACTTCCTGACTCACGTCTGACATTTGGATCACGTGACAGCAGACGCTTTATTGGCTCAAAATCTTTGTTGTTTATGTATTTCTATAAATCAGCACCTCTCCTAACTGGCATGCTTAAAACAGAGCAAGAAGGTCTTGTGGTCTGAAGAGGAATTATCTGCGTCTTTATGGATTTATGGGAGATTTATTGTTTTACGCTGATGACTATTTAGTTTAGTCTGCTGCAGTAAAATCACATAAAAGCCACAATAACTCTCCACTCACACAGTATTTGTGTTTTCAAGGGTGTGATTGATGTTATAATGATGTTACATAATGTGAACGCCTTCTGTTCATCAGCAGCTGGTTGGAAATAATGTCACAGATTTTAAACTAAAGTATTAATTTGATCTCAGTCTTTAAATCAGAGCTAGAAATCATCTTTGGTTGTCTTGACATTTGATTATTTTTATAGACAAGAGAAAGATTTCCATATGAAATGTACAGTTATATGTTGTTTTTGATGTACATTTTAAAAGTCTGATGCTCATTAAAAATATTGTGGTGTTTGGTGACATTTTGATCCAATCCAAGAGAATTTTATTATCTTATGGTGCACCATAAATTATTTTATCATATCATGTTGGACTGAAAAAGAAGAAAACTGTCCTGAAGCAGCTGGAGAGAGTGGCATGACCATAGCTGGTTCCTGTGTTGTTGTTAGCATCTTTGCTAACATTAGCAACATTAGCTATCATGGCTGGTTCCTGTGTTGTTGTTAGCATCTTTGCTAACATTAGCAACATTAGCTATCATGGCTGGTTCCTGTGTTGTTGTTAGCATCTTTGCTAACATTAGCAACATTAGCTATCATGGCTGGTTCCTGTGTTGTTGTTAGCATCTTTGACAGTTCATCACTGCAGCATGTACCCACAGTTTTGGTTTTATCTTCATTAACATTCTCCAGCTTTTTAAAAAGAAAATCTCCATTAGGCAGACCGGGGTCTGTCTCCTCACTCATCACTGCTGGCTGTGTCTGACCCTCTCACCTCTTCACCCCAGGCTCCTAAACATCCGCGCTGTAGGACTACAGCAGCAAGCTGTGGTCTAACTAGTCATAGGGTTAAATTGTGTTATCATCTTTATAATGTGCTAAGGCAGGGTTGTCAAACTCAATCACAGCAGGGGCTGGATTCTGGATTCAGGACTAACCTGAGAGCCTAACAGAGTCACCTTTTTGACCCTAAACTGTCAGCCTTATTTCACCGGTGACAAAATATGAAAACAACAACAACAACAACAAAAACGTAGCACTGATGATGAAAAATTTTTACATTTAAAAAGTTAAAAAGGTAAGTTTAAAGGCTCACAATCTGAGAAAAGTAAATGTATTAGATGTCAAAATCATGAGTTTCAAAGGTCAAAATATGAAATAAAATATCTAATCATGAAATTTAAAGTCAAAATAGGATTCAGAATTTTAAATTGTGAGTCTAAAAGGTCAAACTATGGGATTATGAAATCAAAGTCTGGAGTTGAAAATATGAGATAAAATACAAAATAATTGGTTAAAAAGGTCAAATTATCACTTAAAAGTTAGAATTATGAATCTTAAAGCTCAAAATATTATGAGATGTCAAAATTATGAGCTGAAATGCTCAAAATATAAAATTAAAAGTCAAAATCCTAAGTTTGAGTCCTTATTGTGAGATGCCAAATTGAAAATGTGAAATTAAAACACAAATAAATCTATTTTCCCACATTCCTGACTTCTTATCTAAATACTTCTACTCCTTACTTTTTCAGATTTTATGATTTAACAAGGAAATCTTAAATCATCAGGATAAGTTCACATTTTTATACTTGAGGAAATCTGCAGACCCCAGACTGATGGGACAGTTAGAACAGAAATATCGGATCATCTTGGGGTCTGGATTTAACTGTTCCACGGGCCGGATTTGGCCCCTGGCCTTGAGTTTGACACCTGTGCATTAAGGTTTCAATAATAATCACAAGAGTTAACGTGTTAATGTTAACAGCTCTAACAATAATGATATATTTTATCCATATCATACTGTAGTCATATAGAATCAGATGGTTTCAGTGTACCAGAGTGTATCCTATCCTACTCCATGATGTCATACTGTGTTGTATCGTATCATCTTGTATTGCAGTGTTTCTGGGTTCCACAGACTGTCTGGTGTGGGCCCTTGGGTCCGTAACACCAGGAACACCTGTCCCAGGTGTGCCTTGCTGTGGATAGAAGTGTCTGCTAAATTACACTGTGACCCTTTATCGTGGTGAATGGTGGTATCGTACTGTAGTGGACTGTTCCATATGGTATCGTATCGTTTCCTAGGTTACCGTATCATAACGTATATCTTACTCTATCCTTTCACTGTAATATACATAGAAGTATGGAATCATGCAGAGTTGTGTTGAATCATATTATTTTATGTCTCAAGGTGTGCTGTAGAATTATATTGTATCTTAGTGTACCAAAGACTTATTTTCCTTGGTTTACTTTATCAAAGTTTTTACACTGAACAGCTCTCAAACATGCTGAATTTCAAATTTTATATTTATATTTGTATATTATATTTTACAGAGTTTGATTTTAACTGTAAATGGTTAAATTCTGAATAAAAACACGAGTGTGCATCACTGGTTTTGTTTGGTGCTGAAAGTCTCCGGTTCATGTCCCGTGGATTCCTCTGAAATTTTCCAGCAGGGACGTCTGAATTTATGGTTATTATTTTATTTTACATCCATATAATTATATCAGGTCACAGGCAGCAGAGATAATGTGCTTTCTCTTTCTGTTTCTCCCAAAAATACGGCCAAATAAAAGACCATTATAAATAAAGAGAATAAACAAGGTTGGACAGCTGCCAAATTTAAAAAGATAAAAAAATAAATCTGGTTAGAGAGTTAGAAAAATGTATTCATGGTGCAAACAATGGAATAAACTCCATAATCAAATATCTTAACGAGCTTAACTGTGTTAACGTCTTCTTTTACATGAACCTGTCCCTCCATGCCTTTAAGTTTAATCTCGTGTTGGTTAAAGAGGACGGAGCAGAGAGAAGAAGGAAGCAGAACATGTCAGAGAAGAAGAGATAAGGAGGATTGTGTGTGAACTGGGCGTCCATCTTGTTTCTGTTTCCCCCTGTCACCTGTCTCCAGGTGAACCATTAACCCGCTAACGGCCATAAAGCTCCACTTTATGGAAAGTTTGATGATGGCGGCGAGCCGTAAACACCGAAGCCTTTTATGGCCTCGCTGGCTGCTCACCTTGACACAGTCTGCATGCGAGAATAAACGCTGGTGAGTTTAACCCTAAAATCCTCCCACCAGAGCTGCTAATGCTAATGCCAGCGCGGCGGGCGGTTCTGAATTCTGACTTTCATCTCAAAATTCGTTGATGTTTGTGCTTCAGTCTGATTGGTCATGTTTATTTTATAACTCCCTGAGATTATGTCTGTAAAAGGTCTGTTAAAACACTGTAAATATCTAACATTACAACAGTTATGATTATTTATTATAATAATTATTATTATTATATTATAATTATATTATTATTATTGTCATTATTATTAATTATATAATTGTTATTATTATTATAATTATCATGAAAGTCATTATTTTTATTCGCATGATTATTATTAGTATTATTATCATTGTAATCATCATCACTTCATTATTTTGATTATTATTAGAATTAAAAGCATTATTATTATCACTAGTAGCTTTAATAGCACTATATTTATGGAAAGATTACAGTATTATTATTTTATTATAGCATAACAACATTATGATGAATATAATCAAAATAATTATAATATTACAGTTTTGATTTTAACTGCAAACTCAGGATCCTGATTCTAATCCCCAAATTTTGACCTTAATATCAAAATTCTAACTTTAAATTAAGAATTTTGGCTTTAAACTAAGAATTATGATTTTAATATCAGAATTATAGATTTAATCTCAGAATTTGGACCTTACTGTCAGAGTGATAGATTTAAGCATTACGACTTTATCAGGATACTCATTCTAATCTCAGAATTCTGGTTTTAATATCAGAATTATTATTTTAGGGTGAATCCCGTGTCTACCCTTTAACCCCTCGCCCCCTGAAACAGAGTGGAGGAAAGGCTGAAAACCTTCCCTAAAGAAACGAGACTCCACGTGACTACAGTTCCTCATCACATGGCTGATAAACTGCTAAACCATCAGAGGAGACTAGACTGTTTTTAAAAGCATAAAAGACTTTCCTTTGTAGCCTGGCCTCTGAGTCTAATTTAGTTTAGCATCTTCATTGTGTCTGTCCTTTTAGGTTTTACCTCAGATTTACATTTTTAGTTTATTCTCTTACCATAACTTTATCACGTCCTCTTTTGTGTTTTATTCTTATTTTATAATGTTTTATTGAGCTGCATTTGATTTTTTTTAATTCTTATTTTAGCATCTAATCACTTTGTTTAAAGATTTGAACCTAAGCTCCGGGGTTTCCTCATTCTGAACTTGAAGATGACGTTTCCTCAGTGCGTTTCCTGTGTTTAAGGAATCCATTATAAATGACACATCTGCCCATGTATGGACTACAGAGTGGGGTACTGGGTGGGGGGGACTAAAGTGTTTTTCTTTAAGTTGTATGTTGTGTGTAAAGCCCTTCGTGCTACATTGCACTGTATGAAAAGTGATATATGAATAAAAATTGATTGATTGCTATAAAGCTTGGTTTACTCGTGTAGAAACCAACAATAGCAGAAACTCCAACCCTCAGTGGCTAAAGACTGAATATATGATAATATATAATCATAAAATCAATTTTCATTTATTCACCTCCTTCATAGTCTGTTGTGCCATTTCACAGCTGAATGCAGTGCATGGTGGGAAATTCATCATACTCCTTATTTTAAGCGTGGTCCTGAAAAATCTTCGTTTCAAGGCCTGTAACCCTTGACCCTTAGCCCTGGCCCTCAATTCAAAGAAGAATTGGGATGCCACTTCACCTGACATGAACGTGCAAAACCAGGGGGAGGGGCTAAAGTAAGGGTTAAGGGGTAGAAATGGGAGTCACCCTTAATCTCGGAATTATGACTTTAATCTCAGAGTTCCAGTTTAATCTCGGAATTATGACTTTAATCTCAGAGTTCCAGTTTAATCTCGGAATTATGACTTTAATCTCAGAGTTCTGACTTGTTTCCTCAGAATTAGGTTGTGTTTAAAAAAACAAATCAGTGTCCTTCATCCTCACCTGTCGTTCTTGTACCTCCTCTAGAGGTTCCTCAAATGTCTTATGTCTTTGTTTAAATATCGAGTAAAAAATTTATCTAGATATTTATATTTAGATATAGACGTATATATATATATATATATATATATATATATATATATATATATATATATATATATATATATATGTACAGTGCTTAACAAATGTATTAGACCACCCTAACCCTAACCACAGTCAGGTTTCTGCCACAGCTGCTCTAAATTAACAGCATTGGTAATTACCAAAATCATTTTTGATGTTTCTGCAATGGTTAATACACCAATATGTAGAAGCTCTTTAACCCAAATGATATTTTTAATGTTAAAATATAATTATCATTGTTATCCATGAATTTTCAAATTTACTGATTTACAAAAAAACTGAAAAAATAGTAAAGCACATTAATATTTATTGATTAATATGTCAAATTATAGTTATTTACTGTCATTCCTGAACAGAAAATGAGTTTTAGTGGTTGAATGTTATGCTTGATTCATTTCTGACTTCTCAGAGAAGCCCAGTGAGCCGGCTCAAATTTGGGTGAATTCAGTTTGAAATTCCTCATTCCTGTTCAAAATGGTAAAACGTGGAGAGCTGACTGAAAATGAAAGAGTCCGCATTAAAGCACTTCATGATGCTGGATGGTCTCTGAGACAGAGATGACAGGTGGTCTAATACATTTGTTAAGCACTATATATATATATATATATATATATATATATATATATATATATATATATATATATATATATAAACACAAATATGTTAATTTTGTTTATTATAAAATGAAAAGCTAAAATAATCTAAACTGGTCATTTTGAATTGTCTTTCTTTTTTTAATCCAGATTAATAGGAATTAAATTATGTATCCGTGGGAGCTGTTACTCTGAAGTAATGGAGGAAAAAAGCAGAAAAGAATAAAAATGTGCAAATATGAAAAAAATGTGTAAAAGAGAAATTTTAAATAAACAATTTAAATAATGTTTAGAATGAAACCTTTAAAAAACATTCAGCGCTTTACTCTGAATGTTAAATCAAGTTTTCTCCAAGCAGCAGGATTTCTACTCTGAGTAAACGGTACGTTCATATCAGACAGATGATTTTAGAGACTGTTAATGTGTTTAGTTTGGCCAATATCACTGCTGGCAGGAATACTCTGATCTGGCTCTGGTTTTCTCAGTTTGTATGTAAAAATAATTCTGTTTGAATTTACTTTTATTGCCAATAAATCCTGAATAAAACCCTCCAGCAGCACAAACACACGATGATAAATGTTGGCTTGTATTATTAGCTTGTCTTAATTGTTGGCACACTTTAAAAGCTCAGAAATATGACGGTAATCTTTATTTTTATTGATGAGCCTGATAAACAGCCCTCTATGTTCAGGTCTAAACAGGAGCACGTCTAGAAAACTGCACTGATAAAAATACATCCACAGGCTGATAACACCAAACAGTCGTTGTTTTGACTCTAAATTAGTGCCCACAATAACCCTCCAATCATCCCTCATTTACAGCCTTTATGGGCTCATTTACAACATGATGTTAGGGTATAAATATCTTTGACATGAATCTGTGCGTTTACTCTAACAACATCTTCTAATAAAGGGAATTATGGGCCATTATGTCGTATAAAGAGCAGAAAAAACAGGATGATAGCCTCGGAGGGATTATAAAGGAAATCCAAACAGCTGGAGAGATGAGATTATTCTTTAATTATGAAAAATGAGATTAACCTGACGTCTATATTTGTCTCAGATATCAGGTTTGAGTTCTCTAACAGGTTCTTCCTCTTGTCCTCTCATACCTGAACCCTCCTTTACTGGATACTCATGTGTGATGCTGCCACCTTGTGGTCTAAAAGTAAATAGCTACTCACATTACGCATGCAACATCACTCTCACAAAAGCTGGGACGTCAAAATGTTCATGTAAACATCATGAGGGTTATGTCCACTATAGACGGTCTGGAGCAGCGGCAGGTCAGGATAGAAAAGAGCACCGACATTTACGACAGATTGACCCTATTTTATAAAACCAGCCCACCAAAACACAGATTCAAGCTTAATAGAATTTCAACAGCGCATATAAGAAGTTTCATTGATTTTATAGATAAATCATAACGAATGTGAAAATAATTTTTTTGACAAAATAAAGAAAAAACTTCAATTTCAAAATGAAAACAGATTTCTACAAAGGAATGTCATTTATATAACAAGAAAAGCACTCAGAGAGTGCAGACCTCTGCCATTAGCCCTGTCTCCAAATAGTGAAGAATCCTTTAAAACAGTCCTGGATCCAGACAGTGATCCAGTTCACTCCCAAAATGTAATCAGGACTTCCTTAGGCCATTTCTGGCCTACCATGGTTTTGCTGACCTCCATGGGCCCCCAGTTTGTCCGGGTCCCAGAAAGCTCCATCTTTTTCCCTCCTTATGGACAGCCTTGTCTGAACATGACTGTTCTGTTCAACCACCTCCAGGTACAGCAGGGTCGCGGTACCTTTATTTTGGGGGTCACGGGCTGAAAAGGCTGAGAACCACTGGTTTAGAGGGTAGATTCAAGGTCTCGGTGGCTGATCCATGTATCATCTGCCTTCCTTTGGCTCTTCTGAGTCTACAGAGGCTTTGAATGACGATGATGGAGGTGAAAATGAGGCCCATTTGGCGGCAGGACTGCATAACAACATAGCAAAACTTTTGATTTCCTTCCTCTATAAAGACCAACCAGAGAGGAACATTAATGTGATTAAAAGCAGAGACAAACGGAAGTGGTCAGATGTGTATTCTTATTCATATTTATTTTTTATTTGTGTGTGGAAATATTAACTGTTTTGGTTACCAAAGGAAAGAAATTTAATCGATGAAACGTAATTTCACGGTGAAACAAAGGAGGAAGGATTTCAGTGTAACACCGCCACTCTCGCCTGTCTCTTTAACGTCCGCAGGGAGGATTTATAAAAAAAGATGGCTGCCACTGTCCGATACATTCTGTTCAAACTAACCGTTGCAAAGACCGATAAAGATGTCTGGCCGTGGAAAGGGCGGGAAAGGACTCGGTAAAGGAGGCGCTAAGCGTCACCGTAAAGTCCTCCGCGATAACATCCAGGGAATCACCAAGCCCGCCATCCGCCGTTTGGCTCGCCGCGGTGGAGTCAAGCGGATCTCCGGTCTCATCTACGAGGAGACCCGCGGGGTGCTGAAGGTTTTCCTGGAGAACGTCATCCGGGATGCCGTCACCTACACGGAGCACGCCAAGAGGAAGACTGTGACCGCCATGGATGTGGTCTACGCTCTCAAGAGGCAGGGACGGACCCTGTACGGATTTGGGGGTTAAACTAAACCTGGTCCAAGGAGAAACAAAGGCTCTTTTCAGAGCCACCACTCATCAGAAAGAGAAATATCCTGTTTTATATTTAATCACACAGTTGAACGGGAAGGATGGTTGCTTTAGACCAACGATAGAGAAACCCTTGTTCTAATGTACAATAATAAAAATGTTTGACCTGGACCACGGATGTATTCATCGTATTATTTAACAATAATGTCAGAAACCTATCCTCTTATTTAGCGTTTGACTATTAGTCATAGCAACGGAAGTTTGTTTCTTGCTAAGAGAAAGGTCAAAGAAACCTTTTCCTTTATCGAGTGATGGGAGTTCCACGTCTTTCTAGTGATCTGGACCATTTGGCTCAACTCAGCGATAAGCGCCGAATCTTTCAGCCCTGAAACGGCTCTTCACTGCTGTACCAGTGGCTTTGACTGGATGAATTTGGCCCCGTCATGACATGACTGATAGCTACAAGAGCCAGCAGCCGGCTGTAGCTGCTAGAGCCGGCTCAATATTGCTGACAGTTACGTTAGACAACTATAAAATTAGCACCTTCTAATCACCTTTTTGACGCATAACCCCTGCTGATACATTTCAAAAGACACCAGAGGGGAGATAGCCCCCCCCCCCGGCCCCTTTCCACAGGGCACTGCTCGATCCAGGTACTGGCGGCACTGGGTTCCAAACCCCAGCCTCTCACGCCACTGGTGCTCATGCCCACTCGGGTGCTTGAGAGTGTGCTGAACCCACTGCGCCACCGGTACCTTTCACGCTGAGAGATCTTATCCTGACACATTTATCATTATCATTTTGGATGTCAGAATTTAAAATTCACCACCTCTCCCCTAAGACTTCCAGAGGTTTCCCATCTCACTTTGAATTCAAGTTGTCACCAAACCAAAAGACTTTGTCATTCGTGAGACACTCTGACTCTTTGTGCCCCTGGATGTACACTTTAATACTTCGTGACCCTGGGTGTCCAATTTTAGGACAACTGGAGGAGTAAGGGGGGGCAGCTATCCTTCCCAAGGCAGAGAAGCCCCTCACACGGGCTGCCAGGCAAAGGGGGCAAAATAGGGCCAACAAAGACACTCGCTTTCAAACTCCCCCCCCCCCCCTTTTTTTCTTTTTTTTTAATTCAAAATGCTTTGACCTAGAGTGCTCAAATTCGGATATGCTCATCCTGCAATCATGTACAATCATGGTCAATTTTTTCAGACTCCTATGACCTTGCTAAGTCTCAGAGGTCATGCATAAGAGGCCTAAAATGCATGCACAGGGCCCCAAAAAGGTCTTTTTTGCACGTTGTGTCACAGGATTCTATGCTGGACTCCCCTTTTCCACGTTGTGTCACTGGATTTCATGCTGTATTCCCTTTTTTCACATTGTGTCACTGGACAGACATCTACCTCCCTAGCCATAAAAACTGTATGGAAAACATGAATGAAAAATGTGTAATAAGTTTGCACATATATACCCTAAATATTTCACTAGTCCTCAGACTGTAAATTGGTGAATAAATGTGGATTCATGATCGGAGTTGTAACCGAGATAGATTAGAGAAAAACTATTAATGAACGAACACATTTCTAAAAATCTGCCTTTGAGCTAAAGCTTACAGGATGAGTTTCTATTTGGATGGTGATTTTCTTTGTTACATTTAGTCAAGAACATTACTGTAAAATGGTTTTATTAGGACTTGATAACATGACATTAATCATTAATTTATTGGTACAGCTGTATATTAAACATTTTACAAGTGTTTTTGATGGTAACTGGCTCAGACATGGAAATGACCACATAAATAAGGGGAACACCTAAAATTATTTCTAAACTATTTCAAACTTCATTTGTCCTTAATTATCAATGAAGATAGGTAACAGGGCTAAAATCAGCCTTACAGAACTGTTCTGAAAACATGACTGAATTATACCATTGCAATACATCCGTATTTTGTTTATTAATAAGTATTTGATAACAGATCAATAGTGTCTATCAGGTTAGCTTTCATTCAGAGCTGTTTGTGATGTCAAACGCTTCATCTTCTAAATTCATTTGTATTTAAACCAGTCTTACTCAGCCAAAGAGCCAAGTGGTTGAAAAATACCTTTGCAAGAGCCACAATCTAAGTGGTGAAGCAAAAACAGCTTGAAGTACAATTCTAATAAGTTAAAGGTGGCAAAAATGGTCAGAAAGTAGAAAAAATGGGTGAGAAGTGGCAAAAATAAGTTATAGGTTACATTAAATGTTCCAAATGTGGCAAAAATGAGTGAAAAGTGACTCAAATAGGCAAAAAGCAATCAAGATTGGCAAAAATGGGCAGAAAATAGGAAACAAGTGGTACTGAGATGCAAAAACTAGCTGAAATGGGTGAACATTGGCAGAAAAAAAATGGTGAAAAGGGGCAAAAACTGGACAAAAGTGAAAAACTGGGTTAAAGAAAAGTAGGAAATATGTGGTATGTAATTGCAAAGGGAGTTTAAATGGCTGAAAAGTGGCAAAATTTGGTGAAAAGGGCAAACCCTTTCCTTTTTTAAGGGTTTTTGAGGGGATAATATTAAACATCAAGACATTAAAGAGCCACAAGTATTCAAAAAGCTCCACACGTTGAGTATCACTGATTTAAACGCTCTTCTATCAGATCGATTTTTCCCTCTCAGTGAAGCCTTTGTCTTAAAGGCGGAGCGGGCGGGACGTGCTCTTCTCTGATTGGTGGATGAATCGAACGCTCAGCGCACGAGCAGCAGAGTCTCTATATAAAGACAGAGAACGCTGCCGCCGCTGCACGCTTTGATCTCAGACACTTAGATAAGACGTAACAATGTCAGCACGTGGTGGTAAGGGAGCCGGTAAGGTGAGAGCCAAGGCGAAGAGCCGTTCATCCCGTGCCGGGCTCCAGTTCCCGGTGGGTCGCGTCCACAGACTGCTGAGGAAAGGGAACTATGCACAGCGGGTGGGTGCCGGAGGCCCGGTCTACCTGGCGGCGGTGCTGGAGTATCTGACCGCTGAGATTCTGGAGCTGGCTGGAAACGCTGCCCGGGACAACAAGAAGACCAGGATCATCCCCCGGCACCTGCAGCTGGCTGTCCGCAACGACGAGGAGCTCAACAAGCTGTTCGGAGGAGTCACCATCGCTCAGGGCGGCGTGCTGCCAAACATACACGCTACTCTGCTGCCCAAGAAGACCGAAAGACCCGCCAAGACCAAGTAGATCCCCATAGCTGGACTACAGGAACAACGGCTCTTCTAAGAGCCACGCAAACACAAACCAAAGAGCTTCATCATCCTCCTATATTAACATAGCAGTCTGATCTTTGGCTCAGCTGTCATTCACTCATCTCATCACTTCTTTTCTACTCAGAACGAGCCAGAGGGGATGCTCGAAACGGCTGATTCTAAATAACTGCATGATTAGGTCTGAATTATTACAATACAATAACTTATTTATCCCCACAGGGACATTCAACTGTCGGGAGTCTGTCATCTGTTTAGATTTACAAAGTCTAAGGAGTCGGGTTGGTTGTGATACATTCGAGACTTAGACCACAAGTCAGGTAGAAGTAGCCTGTCAAATTATCACTGTAGATGAGCTGGGTGGAGATTAAAATGACAAACTAAAGGTTAATACTGACAATGACAAGTTATTGTATAGCATAGCTTAACTATGAGGATCTAGTTGGATCAATAAATCGTATCATTACAATTGCAGCTCCTGTAAAAAGGAGCTGATCAAGAGTCTGGCCAAATGACCCGTGTCATCCTGACACAGTGGTTCTCAACCTTTTCAACCTGTGACCCCAAAATAAAGGTGTTAGAGACCGGGGACGGGACCCCCACTGTACCTGAAGGTGGATGAACACATGGAAAATAACCGTGTTGATGAAAAATGGCCCAGCCAAACTGGGGGCCGGCAAAATCATGGTCCATTGTAAAGTTAAGCTGTAGTATTTTATATTTAACCTGAAATATAACCACCTGTTTTAAAGAAACAAATATCTTTTTAATTCATTTGTGCAGTGAGTAGCCCTCTCAAAAATTAGGGCTGGGTATTGCCACTGATTTCCTGAACTGATTCAATTTTGATTCACAAGGTCAATTTGATTTGATTTCCGATTTGATTCAATTCAATATGGATTCATTGAGGGATATTTCAGCTACAGTATCTGTTTTGCTTGAATATGCAAGGGGGTCTTGGAGAACTAATGACAGAAATGATACTTTCAGCTGAATTATTAATAAGAAACCTTCTAACTAGGCCCAATATTTAAAATATTAAAGTTCACACTAAAGACTGACTCCAAACTTGTTTCCTGAAAATAGTTTTTATTGAACAACACATTTGATCAATCAACATAATCAAGTCCAACATAGACTTAACGGTCAGTCATAAAAGACTGAACTTTGCCAAAAAAATGAATTGATGTTGAAAATTCAAACCCAGCCCTCTTAAAATGTAACTAAATCCTTTAGTTTAAAACAGAATTAAAATACATTAAAATAGCTAAAGTGGGTTAATAATGGGGGGAAAAAATGCTGGGACAGGTTATGAAATTGGAGTTTAAAAGTAGCAGAAATTGCTTATAAGTGCCAAGAAAATGGATAATAGTGGCAAAACAAACAAACAAACAAACAAACAAAACGTCAAAAATTGGTTAAAGTGGCAAAAACGTGTAAATTTGGTGGAATGGGATGGGAAAAAACATTATATTAACTGGCAAAATAAAGGGTTAGCTGAGGCAGAAAAGGGTTCAACTGGCAAAAAAGGACATGTTAATTTGTGAGCCGGCTGTAGCTGCTAGAGCCGGCTGTTAAACCCGGCCCACCAGATCCTATGATATTTTTATCAGAACTGGTCCACCTGTATGAGGTCTGCGGATTTCCTCCAGTATAAAAATGTAAACTAAACCTGGAAGATTCATAACATCCTCGCTGAGTCATAAAAAATAGAAAAAAAGTAAACAGTAAAAATATTTTGACAAAAAGTCAGGAATGTAGGAGAAATTTGTTTTCTCTATATTTTGCCTCTCCCATGAATAAAAGTTATGATTTTTACTTTTTATTTCATATTTTAACCTTTACATCTTATAACTTTGACTCTTTCTCTCATATTTTAACCTTTTAGATTCATAAGTTTACATTTTAAATCCTATTTTGAAATTTTAAGTCATGTCTTTGACTTTTATCTCATGTTTTGACCTTTATCAACTCCTAATTTTGACTTTTATCTCGGTTATTTACCTTTAACCCCTTAACGCCTGTTGTCGCATATTTGAGACATACTTTTATGATACTTCTATCTAATCAATAGGTTCTATAAATTACTCAAAAAAACTTCTGAATACAATCTGATAAGTGATAAAATTGCCCTCAAGTGGATTATCAGTTACCAAAAACACCTAGCCTAATGAATGAGATGAGATACTGAATATATATCTGTTAGATTTTATGGAAATTTGTTTTTTTTTTTTATTTCAGAATGTTAAATGAACATTTCAATTTAAAAAAAAAAAAGAATTTTCTGGCTATTATTTATGTTTTCAGGCTTTAAGGGGTTAAAACTCATGATTTTAATGTTATTTCATATTTTTGTCATTTTAAACTCACGATTTTGATTTTTATCTCACATTTTAATCGTTAAATATCATGAGTTTGAATTTTATCTCAGTTTTACTGACCATTTCAACTCCTCACTCTGACTTTCATCTAATTTCTTTACCCTTAAAACTCATGGTTTTAAAATTTCATCTCATATTTTGACCTTTATAACTCATTATTTTGTCTCTTATAACATTTTTGAGTTAAAAATCATGGTTTTAGCATTCTATCTCATGTTTTGCTTTTTAAAAACATTATTTAGATTTTACATTTCATGTTTTTTCCTTTAAATCTTGTAAGTTTGACTTTTTATCTCGGATTTTGAGTTTTTAACTTATCATGTTGACCTTTTAATCTCAAAATCTTGAGAATCTTGACAGTCCATGGTTAAATATCGACCCTGTTAGGCCCTCAGGTTAGACCCAAATCCAGAATCCAGTCCCTGCTGTGATCGAGTTTGACACCCTGTCCCAGAATGTTTGTGAATCCTTTGAACAGTCTGCTACAGATGCTCTCTACGGAAACAGACAGACATAAAGGGCATTCTGATGTTTGATCATTTTTAGACATCTTTAATAGTCGCCATGCTCTTATTTTACAAAAAGGAGCCACCAAAGTAAACCGCGCTTTCCAGGTTCTAGCTGATGAATAAAAGGATTTTAACCGATTACATAAGGTGGTTGCTGGAGTGAAACAAAGGAGGAAGGAGTTCAGTGTAACACCGCCACTCTCTCCTGTCTCTTTAACGTCCGCAGGGAGGATTTATAAAAAGATGGCTGCCACTGTCCGATGCATTCTGTTCAAACTAACTGTCGAAAGGGTCGTTCAAGATGTCTGGCCGTGGAAAGGGCGGGAAAGGACTCGGTAAAGGAGGCGCTAAGCGTCACCGTAAAGTCCTCCGCGATAACATCCAGGAATCACCAAGCCCGCCATCCGCCGTCTGGCTCGCCGCGGTGGAGTCAAGCGGATCTCCGGTCTCATCTACGAGGAGACCCGCGGGTGTTGAAGGTTTTCCTGGAGAACGTCATCCGGGATGCCGTCACCTACACGGAGCACGCCAAGAGGAAGACTGTGACCGCCATGGACGTGGTCTACGCTCTCAAGAGGCAGGGACGGACCCTGTACGGATTTGGGGGTTAAACTTAACCTGGTCCAAGGAGAAACAAAGGCTCTTTCAGAGCCCCCACTCATCAGAAAGAGAAATATCCTGTTTTATAATTAATCTCACAGTTGAACGGGAAGGATGATTGCTTTAGACCAACGATAGAGAAACCCTTGTTCTAATGTACAATAATAAAAATGTTTGACCTGGACCACGGATGTATTCATTGTATTATTTAACAATAATATCAGAAACCTATCCTCTTATATAGCGTTTGACTATTAGTCATAGCAACGGAAGTTTGTTTCTTGAGAGAAAGAGAAAGGTCAAAGAAACCTTTTCCTTTATCTAGTGATGGGAATTCCACGTCTTTCTAGTGATCTGGACCATTTGGCTCAATTCAGTGATAAGGGCCGAATCTTTCAGCCCTGAAACGGCTCTTCACTGCTGTACCAGTGGCTTTGACTGGACGAATTTGGCCCCGTCATGACATGACTGATAGTATATTGAAGTAAATCAGTGCCATCTAAGTTTGAATTTGAATTTCTGGAGATGAAATTGTTTTTAGCAAAAAAATGGATTTTGAATTTGAAAAAACATCAAGTAAGCACCCTTTTTTTTTTTACCACAATTTTTATCTGATGCAAAATTTGAATGTGTCAAAATAGTCAGTTTTAAAAAAATAAATCTCAAAAAGAGAAACAAAAAAAGCAAAAACAAAAAAACCCCAAACAAAACACCCCCCCCCCCCCAAAAAAAAAAAAACTCCCAAAATTCAGCTCCTAGAGCCGGCAAAAAAAAAAAAAAAAACCTCCCAAAATTCAGCTCCTAGAGCCGGCAAAAAACAAAAAAAACCTCCCAAAATTCAGAGTAAGCTGTAAGCTGTATATGTTTTTTTTTTTACTGAGCTCCTGTGATCCAATGTGAACTTTGTAATTTCTTTGCAGTTTTAAAATGAAAAAGAAAATCTTCCTATATGACAGCTCTGCCTGCGCCTATAAGATCAACATATGCAAGAATGTCCAATATAATATTGCTGCCAGAGCCGGCGCCGGGTTGTAGCTGCTAGAGCCGCGTCGGGCTGTAGCTGCAGAGCCGGGCGGCCGGTTAGAGCTGCCAGAGCCGGGCGTCGGCCAGCTGCTAGAGCCGGGCGGCGTTCAGCCAGAGTTAGAGCCGGCGGCCGGCTGTAGCTGCTAGAGCCGCGCATCGGGCCAGCTGCTAGAGCCGCCCGGCTGGGGCTGCTAGAGCCGGGCGTCCGGGTTGTGGCTGCTAGAGCCGGGCGGCCGCCAGGCTGAACGCAGAGCCGGGCGGCCGGCTGTAGCTGCTAGAGCCGCGGCCGGCTGTAGCTGCAGAGCCGGGCGGTCGGCTGTAAGTTAGAGCCGGGCGGCCGGCCAGCTGCTAGAGCCGGGCGGCCGGTTGTAGCTGCCAGAGCCGGGCGGCCGGGTTGTAGGCTAGAGCCGGGCGGCCGGGTTGTAGCTGCCAGGAGCCGGCGTCGGCTGTGAAGGGGCAGAGCCGGGCGGCCGCCAGTGTAGCTGCTAGAGCCGGGCGCCGGCTGTAGCTGCCAGAGCCGGGCGTCGGCTGTAGCTGAGAGCCGGGCGGCCGGGCCAGCTGCAGAGCCGGGCGGTCGGGTTGTAGCTGCTAGAGCCGGGCGCCGCCAGCTGCTAGAGCCGGGCGGCCGGCTGTGTAGCTGCTAGAGCCGGGCGGCCCTGTAGCTCTAGAGCCGGCGGCCCAGTAGCTGCTAGAGCCGGGCGGCCGGCTGTAGCTGCTAGAGCCGGGCGGTCGGCTGAAGCTGCAGAGCCGGGCGTCGGTTGTAGCTGCAGAGCCGGGCGGTCGGTTGTAGCTGTTAGAGCCGGGCGGTCGGAGTTGTAGCTGCTAGAGCCGGCGGCCGGCTGTAGCTGCTAGAGCCGGCGGCCGGCTGTAGCTGCTAGAGCCGGCGGCCGGCTGTAGCTGCAGCTGCTAGAGCCGGCGGCCGGCTGTAGCTGCAGCTGCTAGAGCCGGCGGCCGGCTGTAGCTGCTAGAGCCGGCGGCCGGCTGTAGCTGCTAGAGCCGGCCCAATTTTGCTGACAGTTACGTTAGACAACTATAAAATTAGCACCTTCTTATCACCTTTTTGACGCATAACCCCTGCTGATACATTTCACCAGACACCAGGGGGGAGATAGCCCCCCCTGGCCCCTTTCCACAGGGCACTGCTCGATCCAGGTACTGGCGGCACTGGGTTCCGAACCCCAGCCTCTCCCGCCACTGGTGCTCATGCCCACTTGGGTGCTTGAGAGTGTGCTGAACCCACTGCGCCATCGGTACCTTTCACACTGAGAGATCTTATCCTGACACATTTATCATTATCATTTGGGATGTCAGAATTTAAAATTCACCACCTCTCCCCTAACACTTCCAGAGTTTCCCATCTCCCTTTGAATTCAAGTTGTCACCAAACCATGGGACGACTTGAACCTGCAACCTCCTGATTACCAGGCAGCCCACTCTCTCCCAAGGCCACAGATAAAGACACTTGCTGAAGTGCTCCAAAGGTTTTTAAATTCTCTCCTTAGACTCAAATCACCAAAACTGACCAAGCCATTGTAAGATTTGAACCTGCCACCTTCAGACTCCCAAGCAAGCCTTTATCTCGCTAGACTACCAAAGCAGACATTTGCAATGTGTTCCAGATGTTTCCTCTTCTTTATTTGGAGTCAAAGCTTAAAAATTGACAAAGTCAGATTAAGATTTGAACCTGCAACCTTCAGACTCCCAGACAGACCTCTACCTCCCTAGCTCACATAGACAGACACCTGCCATCATCTCCTAAAGCTTTTCCCTTCTTTCTTCAGACTCAGCTCTTAAAAACTGACCAAGCCTAAGTAGGATTTGAACCTGACACCTTCAGACTCCCAACCAATCCTTTATCTCTCTAGACTACCAAAGCAGACACCTGCAAGGGACTTCCAGGGGTTTCCTCTTCTTTATTTGAAGTCAAAGCTTGAAAATTGACAAAGTCATATTAAGATTTGAACCTGCCACCTTCAGACTCCCAGACAGACCGCTCCTCCTCTTGGCCACAGAGACAAACATCTCGAGAAGTTCCAAAAGATTCTCCTTTTTCTCTTTGGAGAATCGCATTGCCCCGTCCTCCCGGTCGAAAAGACTTTGTCATTCGTGAGACACTCTGACTCTTTGTGCCCCTGGATGTACACTTTAATACTTCGTGCCCCTGGGTGTCCAATTTTAGGACAACTGGAGGAGTAAGGGGGGGCAGCTATCCTTCCCAAGGCAGAGAAGCCCCTCACACGGGCTGCCAGGCAAAGGGGGCAAAATAGGGCCAACAAAGACACTCGCTTTCAAACAAAACCCCCCCCCCCCCCCCCCTTTTTTTTTTTTTTATTCAAAATGCTTTGACCTAGAGTGCTCAAATTCGGTTATGTTCATCCTGGAATCATGTACAATCGTGGTCAGTTTTTTCAGACTCCTATGACCTTGCTAAGTCTCAAAGATCAGGCATAAGAGGCCTAAAATGCATGCACAGGGCCCCAGAAAAGGACTTTTTTGCACGTTGTGTCACAGGATTCTATGCTGGACTCCCTTTTCCACGTTGTGTCACTGGATTTCATGCTGTATTCCCTTTTTTCACATTGTGTCACTGGACAGACATCTACCTCCCTAGCCATAAAAACTGTATGGAAAACATGAATCAAAAATATGTAATAAGTTTGCACATATATACCCTAAATAAGCAAAAACAGCTTGAAGTACAATTATAATAAGTTAAAGGTGGCAAAAATGGTCACAAAGTAGAAAAAATGGCTGAGAAGTGGCAAAAATAAGTTATAGGTTACATTAAATGTTCCAAATGTGGCAAAAATGAGTGAAAAGTGACTCGAATAGGCAAAAAGCAATCCAGATTGGCAAGAATGGGCAGAAAATAGGAAACAAGTGGTACTGAGATGCAAAAACTAGCTGAAATGGGTGAACATTGGCAGAAAAAATGGTGAAAAGGGGCAAAAACTGGACAAAAGTGACAAACTGGGTTAAAGAAAAGTAGGAAATATGTGGTATGTAATTGCAAAGGGGGTTTAAATGGCTGAAAAGTGGCAAAATTTGGTAAAAAGGGCAAAAACTTTCCCTTTTTAAGAGTTTTTGAGGGGGTAATATTAAACATCAAGACATTAAAGAGCCACAAGTATTCAAAAAGCTCCACACGTTGAGTATCACTGATTTAAACGCTCTTCTATCAGATCGATTTTTCCCTCACAGTGAAGCCTTTGTCTTAAAGGCGGAGCGGGCGGGACGTGCTCTTCTCTGATTGGTGGATGAATCGAACGCTCAGCGCACGAGCAGCAGAGTCTCTATATAAAGACAGAGAACGCTGCCGCCGCTGCACGCTTTGATCTCAGACACTTAGATAAGACGTAACAATGTCAGCACGTGGTGGTAAGGGAGCCGGTAAGGTGAGAGCCAAGGCGAAGAGCCGTTCATCCCGTGCCGGGCTCCAGTTCCCGGTGGGTCGCGTCCACAGACTGCTGAGGAAAGGGAACTATGCACAGCGGGTGGGTGCCGGAGGCCCGGTCTACCTGGCGGCGGTGCTGGAGTATCTGACCGCTGAGATCCTGGAGCTGGCTGGAAACGCTGCCCGGGACAACAAGAAGACCAGGATCATCCCCCGGCACCTGCAGCTGGCTGTCCGCAACGACGAGGAGCTCAACAAGCTGTTCGGAGGAGTCACCATCGCTCAGGGCGGCGTGCTGCCAAACATACACGCTACTCTGCTGCCCAAGAAGACCGAAAGACCCGCCAAGACCAAGTAGATCCCCATAGCTGGACTACAGGAACAACGGCTCTTCTAAGAGCCACGCAAACACAAACCAAAGAGCTTCATCATCCTCCTATATTAACATAGCAGTCTGATCTTTGGCTCAGCTGTCATTCACTCATCTCATCACTTCTTTAACCCTTTTTCTACTCAGAACGAGCCAGAAGGGATGCTCGAAACGGCTGATTCTAAATAACTGCATGATTAGGTCTGACACTATTACAGGAGTTACATCAGGGTTGGTGGTCTAGCTTTACAGGTTCAGACCACAAGGAGAAACCTGTGAAATTATCGCTGTATATGAGCTGTATGGACATTAAAGTCACAAACTAAAGGTTAATACTGACAAGGACAAGTTATTGTACAGCATAGCTTAACTATGAGGATCTATTTGGATCAATAAATTGTAGTCATTACAATTGCAGCTCCTGTAAAAAGGAGCTGATCAGACTGGTGGCCAGCAAAAACATGGTCCATTGTAAAGTTAAGCTGTAGTATTTTACATTTAACCTGCAATATAACCACCAGTTTTAAAGAAACAAATATTTTTTAAAATTCATTTGTGCAGTAAGTCGCCCACATAAAAATGTTAATCCTTTTGTTTAAAACAGAATCAAAATATATTAAAATTAGCTACAATAGATTAATAATGGCAAAAAAAGCTGGGAAAGGTTGGTCAGTTGCAGTTTAAAAGTAGCAAGTATGGCTTAAGTGCCAAAAAAAACAAACAAAAAAAATGGTACAGAGGGTCTAATGGTAGCAATGATGGGTCAACAGAGCCAACGATAGGCAGAGAGTGGCAAGATCTGGTTTGGAAGTGGCAAAAAGAGGCAGAAAAAAGTGGTGGTAAGGGTTTCAAAGTGAGAAAAGTGTGTTCTAGTTGGCAAAAATGAGTTAACTTTGGCGAAATTGGTGTTAAAAAAGTGATGACAGGGGAGCAGGTGCCTAGTGGTTAAAGACGCTCCCAGGTTCGAATCCGGCCTGAGGCCCTTTACTGCATGTCTCCCCCCCACTCTTGACCCTGTTTCCGACTCTATCCACTGTCCTCCTCTATCTAATAAAGGCAGAAAAATGCCCAAAATAAATCTTTAAAAAAAAAAAGAAAAAGTGATGACAATGTGTTGAAATCTGTGAAAAATGGTGTAAAGTGGCAAGAGTGTAAAACTATTCCTATTTCTTGAAGGCATCTGGAGCCCCCCTGTCAGTGTGTGTGGACCCCCAATGGGGTCCCGAGCCCAAGGTTGGGAAGCAGTGACCTAACAGAGGTGAAATTTCCACAAATCCAAAAGCCATGTCTGTTAGCAGACCGGAGCGCTGTCCGAGACACTTTCAGCCATGATATATAAAAATAACGTTTCTAATACTGACTCTAAGTATTTAGTCTACCAATAATAAATTGTCTGACCATTACTTTTGCATTGATGTACACATGCGAATGCTTCAAGTCTGCAAAGAAAAGAAATCAGCCTGATAAAATGTCTGTATTGTGTTCGGTTTGAGCTGATGTATGTGAGAGCCTTGTGATGAGGCGTTAGTATAAAGCATGAGCAGTTTAGTGAAGTGAAACCAACGGCTGTGTTTGACGTTTAGGATAAGAGTGACTGGACTGTGTGTTATGCGATGTTAATGCGTTGAATTTTAGGAGTCCCACTTATGTGATGTTCGAAGTAATTTTGAAATGGAGTGAAAGAAAGAGTGGCTTGACTCGGGAGATTGGACTCATAAGCCGGAGCTGTGGTCAGGTGTCGGGGAAGGGGGGCACATGCATGAATGCGGAAGTGTGGATTAGAACCAGGAGGGAAGGTTGTTGTAGTGTCAGTTTAGACTGAAGATATGAAAGATGTGTGGTGAGGATGATGTGTTTCGTGTAGACGTTGTTAACCCTTCAGGTTTGTTGATTGCTCTGTAGTATTAAAATACAGGAGTTTAGTTCTCTTCATGGCGTGTGTTGGCCCTTAAAAGAGCCGTTGTTTGTGTTGTTGTCCCCGGTGAGCGGTGAGGGTCTTAGGCCCTCTCTCCGCGGATCCTGCGGGCCAGCTGAATGTCTTTGGGCATGATAGTGACCCTCTTGGCGTGAATGGCGCAGAGGTTGGTGTCCTCGAAGAGTCCGACCAGGTAAGCCTCTGAGGCCTCCTGCAGGGCCATGACGGCCGAGCTCTGGAAGCGCAGGTCGGTCTTGAAGTCCTGAGCGATCTCCCGGACGAGGCGCTGGAAGGGCAGCTTCCTGATGAGCAGCTCCGTGGACTTCTGGTAGCGCCGGATCTCTCGGAGAGCCACGGTACCGGGACGGTAACGGTGGGGTTTCTTGACTCCGCCGGTGGCCGGGGCGCTCTTGCGGGCAGCCTTGGTGGCCAGCTGCTTCCTGGGAGCTTTTCCTCCGGTAGATTTACGGGCGGTCTGCTTTGTTCTCGCCATTTTTACTCTCCACGATCAGGGAAGTCACGCCGTTTCGGCGCCAACAGCCGCTTTATGAAGACAACGCCGGCGAGGGCTCACTGCTCATTGGTTCAGCCACACAGGCGCGTGAGCTCAAGCTCATCAACTACTGGACAGACACATTCAAACTCTAACGGTCCTCAACGGCGGCGGACGCAGACAAAGGCAGACAAAGGGGCAGTAGAGAGGCGGAGTTCAGCTTGGTTTCACCACATTTGTTCAAAAAGAGCTTCAACACTTCAACAAACCAGCGTTCTTATACTTTATAACACTCATAATTTAACATGAAACTGAAACAATGACATGAATAACTCTTAGTTTTCAAACTTTTTCGCCCAAGGCACACCGAAGGTTAAGCCAAAATCTCTGGGCACACCATGTTCACATCAATGCAAAATAGACTAATATAACAGTCTGATAAAAGGGAGAGGTTTCTAGGGCCTAGCCAACTGGGGGTGGTGAAAGGTGGCAAAAATTGGTTAAAAGTGATGAAAAAACATGGCAAACTTGGGCAAAAGATGGCAAGACAAAGTCAAAAATGGGCAACAATTGGCCCAAGGGACCAAAAAATAGGTTAAAAGTGGCAAAAAACATGTTGAAAGTGGCAAAAAAGTGGCAAAAATGGATTGAAAGTGGTCAAAAAGTAGGGCTGAACGATTTGGGAAAATAATATAATTGCGATTTTTTTTTTTTTACCCAATATTGCGATTTGAAATGGGGTTATTCCTTAAGTTCCTCATCTTATGTATTTTCCAACAAACACAAGCAATAAATCATTCTATATTACAACCAACCCAATATTAGACTGAGCAAGAGCAGAACAATTTTGAAAAAAATACTTATCTGTGATGATTTTGACTCGTATTGCAAACTGGATAAGAATTGTTGTATTGTCATTCTCATATCTCCTGAGAAAAAAGTATAAAAATGAAGAAAGTAGGATTGTTTTGTAGATTATTTGAAAAAAGGCACTTGAATGGTTGCATCTTTATGTAATGTATAATGCAACAAAAAAAGTTCTAAACTGGTATTTTGACATAAATTTCTGGTTAAAGAAATATTGCACCTTTTGCCATTTGAAAATTACAGCGGGCCATATTGCGATTTAATCTAATTTGCGATTAATTGTCCAGCCCTATCAAAAAGGGTTAAATGTGATTGAAAGTGGTAAAAACGGGTTAAAAGTGATTCAATAAATCGGCAAAAAGTGGCAAGACAATGGCAAAGTGAGTGAAAATTGTCAAGAAGGTGGCAAAAAAGGTTACAAGTGGCAGAAAAGTGGCAAAAAAGGTTTAAATTTGCTAAAGGGTGGTAAAAATAAGTTAGAGTAATGAAAAAAATGACAAGAACTGTCCGAATAGTAGCAAAAATATGGCAAAAAGTTGCAAAAAAGGGTCAAAAGTATTTTTTAAAAAGTTGTGAAATTGCAAAAAAGCAGTAAAATTGGTTTAAGTTGTCAAAATAAGTGGCAGAATGGGTAGAAAAATCGGTTAACTTGGTTAAAAGTAGCAAGAATTCATTATTGCAACACCAGTTTCAACTCAATAATAGCTTGCCAAATGAAGTAACTGTTAGCCAGGATGCTAGCACCAATGCTACTGATCCAAAATACATACACTGATCATCAGTACATCACAACTGGGGAGGTCCCGTACTCTGGGGGTTTTCAGGGGCCCAGCAGATTCACATGGCACCCCTTGACTTGCCTCAAGGCACACTACGGTGCCTTGCCACACCATATGAGAACCACTGCATTAACCTCCTGGGATAGGATCTCAAAGTTTAAAACATCAGCCTGGTCTTTGAGCAGGAATTTCTTGGAAACTTTTCTTTCCAAAATCCAGACAAATCCCCCCCCAAAATCAAGGAAAATGCCTAAAATTTTGGTTAAAATTCTCAAACATATTTATAAAGCATCCCACAAAAAGTACCCTAAAGTTTCTCTAAAAAGTCCCCAAATGTTTTGGTGAAACTTTATCATAAAGCCTTTTTTAAACAGTAACCAAGTTAAAAACATGTGAATTCCAAAAGAAACAAACAAAACAAAACAAAACAAAACAAAAAAAAAATTGAAAGCAAATACCCCCAAAATTCCACAGAAAATTCTTGAAAATTTTCAAAATCATTCTTCAAATTTTCATGATGAAGACAAAACATCCAAACATTAAAAAAAAAAAATCCTTTAAAATTTCCATGGGAATTCTTCAGCGTTTTAAGGAACACCCTCCACCTCCAAATTCCCAATCAAATTCCTAAAAAATGTCAAATTAATTTCCTTGATTTCTAAAAAACGTCCTGAAATTTTCATAACATTTCAGACAAATACCTCAAAAAAATCAAGAGCAGAGACGATTAGTTTAAGAAAGTTAAAGTGTTATGTCCCACTATGTGCATGTAGGGTCTTAGGAGGTTAAACTATTGGAGAGAAAATCGACTACAGAACCCCCAAAGTTTCCTCTCAGCACCCCTAAGAACAACACAGGCGGGTATTCTGTGTTTGTCTGTTTCTTCTTATTCCCCAGCATTTTTAATCGGCAGTAGTGATAATCAGCACACTGCAGGACATGGCGATCTCCCTGAATGTGGAAATGAACGAGCTCAGTGGAGGGGGTCATAAGAATCACTCCTCCCTCAGCTGACTCCATTTCTGACCAAAAAACCACTCAGCCTAAACATCTGCTCTAAAACCGACCCAGGTCTGGATTTCTCTGCAGAAAAAGAACCTTCAAGAGTCTTAGCTACTTCCTGATCAAAGACAAGGCCTATGTTCAAACTGATCCGGTCCAACTAATCCCAAATACGAGCGATAGACTATGAATGCATTCAGACTAAAGCTCAGCCATAATCAGCCACTGCTGGACCACTGTTCTACTTAGAGTGCATCCAGAAAGTATTCACAGCGCTTCACTTTTTTCCACATATTGTTAGATTAGTTTTTTTATTTTTTTATGGATTAAATTCATTTTTTTCCTCAAAATTCTACACACAAAACCCAATAATAACTATGTGAAAGATGTTAAAAACTTTTGCAGATTTATCAAAAGTAAACAGAAATATAACATGTACGTTGGTACTCACAGTCTTCGCTCTGTACATTGTTGAAGCACCTTTGGCAGGAAATACAGCCTCCAGTTCGGAGTGTGATGCTACCAGCTTGGCACACCGATTTCTGTGCTGTTTCCTCCATTTTTCTTTGCAGAAGCTCTCAGCTCCATCAGGATGGATGTGGAGTGTCGGTGTCTCTGAGACACTTCCTTGGACTCCATGGCTTGGTTTGTGCTCTGACAGGTGTGTGTCTTTCCAAATCATGTCCAATCAAGGTAGACTCCAATCAGGGTGTAGAAAGATCTGAAGGATGATCAGTGGAAACAGGAGGCACCTGAGCACAATTTTGAATGTCATGGCAAAGGCTGTGAATATCTTTGTAAATGTGTTTTGTATTTATTTATTTATTATTAGTAATATTACCATAAAATTTTCAAAAATTTCAAACAAACTATTGTTCACTTTGTCAGAATGGGGACAAAGTGAAGCAATGTGAATACTTCCTGGATGAGCTGTACTGTGTACTTTGTGTGGAACATGAGCGCCCCCTGCTGGAGCTCCTGCTGAACTGAGTGTTGTTCATGTCTCTGTGGTCACAGGAAGTTCACCATGCCTGAGGCCTGGACCTGTGGGGACCCCTGAACAGACCTGCACCATCCTGTCATCTGACAGTTTAAAACAAGGGTGTCAAACTCCATCACAACAGGGGCCGGATTCTGGATTCAGGTCTAACCTGAGAGCCTAACAGAGTCACCTTTTTAACCAGAAACTGTCAACCTTGTTTCGCCAGTAATAAAATATGAAAAAAAGCACTGATGATAAATGATTTTGACATTTAAAAAGTTAAAAAGAAAAGTTTAAAGCCTCACAATCTGAGAAAAGTAAAATTATTAGTTCAAAAGGTCAAAACATGAAACTAAAATTGAAAAAAATAACGTTTTTAATGGCAAATGTATTAGAAAGAAGTCTAGATCATGAGTTTAAAAGTCAAAATATGAAATAAATTTTAAATTGTGAGTCGAAAAAGTCAAACTATTGGATTATGAAGTCAAAGTTTGGAGTTGAAAATATGAGATGAAATACAAAATAATTGGTTAAAAAGGTCAAAATATCACTTTAGAATTAGAATTTTGAATCTCAAAGCTCACAATATTAAACGAGAAGTCAAAATTATGAGTTGAAATGCTCAAAGTATGAAATTAAAAGTCAAAATCCTAAGTTTGAGTCCCAATGGTAAGATGCCAAATTGAAAATGTGACATTAAAACACAAATTAATTTCTTTTCCTACATTCCTGACTTCTTATCTAAATATTTTTACTCCTTACTTTTCAGGTTTTGTGACCTAACAAGGATATCTGAACTCATCAGGATAAGTTCACATTTTTATACTGGAGTAAATCTGCAGACCTCAGACTGATGGGCCAGTTAGAACAGAAATATCAGATCATCTTGCGGGCCGGATTTAACTGTTCCACGGGCCAGATTTGGCCCCCGGGCCTTGATTTTGACACCTGTGTTTTAAAGGGTTAACACACTTATACAAAGAGCACAAAGTGAAGTTGGTCATGTTACAGTGGTATAAAAGCTTAAGAAGATAAAATCTTCATAAGTCATTAATATTTCTATAAACTATGGTTTCTCTTTTAACCATTTTATGTGAAAAAATAAAAGAAGTCATTTTGGTGTAACTGTTGTATGGTCAATTATTGATTGTAATACATATATTATAAATATATTAAATATATTTGGCAGGTTTTTCAAATATTTTTAGTTGGTAAAATATGACACTAATACGAATTTAAAACAGCGAAAAAAATGTTTTTATTCCTTTTTAAAAAGTCCTTTATATAAATATGTAAAAAAAAAAAAAAAAAAAAGCAAAAATCTAAATTCTAACAAATACACTTTATATACTGTGTTCCAAATTATTATGCAAATGATGTTTTTCTCTGATTTTTCTCTGTTCAGCACCAAGGACAGCTCCACATCTACACACATTTAACCCGAATATTTACAAACCAGCAGCTTTCAATGACATACATCTACCTACAGACTTAGTAGTAGTAGTAGCAGTAGTAGTAGTAGCAGTAGTAGTAGCAGTAGTAGTAGCAGTAGTAGCAGTAGTAGCAGTAGCAGTAGTAGCAGCAGTAGCAGTAGCAGCAGTAGCAGTAGTAGCAGTAGCAGCAGTAGCAGTAGTAGCAGTAGCAGCAGTAGCAGTAGTAGCAGTAGCAGCAGTAGCAGTAGTAGCAGCAGTAGCAGCAGTAGCAGCAGTAGCAGTAGTAGCAGTAGCAGCAGTAGCAGTAGTAGCAGTAGCAGTAGTAGCAGTAGTAGCAGCAGCAGCAGCAGCAGCAGCAGCAGCAGCAGCAGCAGCAGCAGCAGCAGCAGCAGCAGCAGCAGCAGCAGCAGCAGCAGCCAGCAGCAGCAGCAGCAGCAGCAGCACCAGCACCAGCAGCAGAAGCAGCAGCAGCAGCAGCAGCAGCAGCAGAAGCAGCAGCAGCAGCAGCAGCAGCAGCAGCAGCAGCAGCAGCAGCAGCAGCAGCAGCAGCAGCAGCAGCAGCAGCAGCAGCAGCAGCAGCAGCAGCAGCAGAAGCAGCAGCAGCAGCAGCAGCAGCAGCAGCAGCAGCAGCAGCAGCAGCAGCAGCAGTATCAGTAGCAGCAGCAGCAGCAGCAGCAGCAGAAGCAGCAGAAGCAGTATCAGCAGCAGCAGCAGCAGAAGCAGGATCAGCAGCAGCAGCCAGCAGCAGCAGCAGCAGCAGCAGCAGCAGCAGCAGCAGCAGCAGCAGCAGCACCAGCAGCAGCAGCAGCAGCAGCAGCAGCAGCAGCAGCAGCACCAGCAGCAGCAGCAGCAGCAGTATCAGCAGCAGCAGCAGCAGCAGCAGCAGCAGCAGCAGCAGCAGCAGCAGCAGCAGCAGCAGCAGCAGCAGCAGCAGCAGCAGCAGCAGCAGCAGAAGCAGCAGCAGCAGCAGCAGCAGCAGCAGCAGAAGCAGCAGCAGCAGCAGCAGCAGCAGCAGAAGCAGCAGCAGCAGCAGCAGCAGCAGCAGCAGAAGCAGCAGCAGCAGCAGCAGCAGCAGCAGGTTGCAGCAGCAGTTGCAGCAGCAGCAGCAGCAGCAGCAGCAGCTGCTGTTGCAGCAGCAGCAGCAGCAGCAGCAGCAGCTGCTGCTGAGCTGCAGCAGCAGCAGCTGCTGCAGCAGCAGCTGTTGCTGCTGGAGCCAGCAGCAGCAGCAGCAGCAGCAGCAGCTGGCAGCAGCCAGCTGCAGCAGCTGCAGCAGCAGCAGCAGCAGCAGCAGCAGCAGCAGCCAGCAGCTGCAGCAGCAGCAGCAGCAGGCTGCAGCAGCAGCAGCAGCAGCATGCTGCAGCACAGCCTGCAGCTGCAGCTGCAGCAGCAGCAGCAGCAGCAGCCTGCAGCAGCAGCTGCAGCAGCAGCAGCAGCAGCAGCAGTTGCCAGCAGCAGCAGCAGCAGCAGCAGCAGCAGCAGCAGCAGCAGCAGCAGCAGCAGCAGCAGCAGGCCAGCAGCAGCAGCAGCAGCAGCAGCAGCAGCAGCAGCAGCAGCACAGCAGCAGCAGCAGCCAGCAGCAGCAGCAGCAGCAGCAGCAGCAGCAGCAGCAGCTGCTGCTGGCAGCCAGCAGCAGCCAGCAGCAGCAGCAGCAGCAGCAGCTGCAGCCAGCAGCTGCAGCTAGCAGTGCAGCAGCAGCAGCAGCAGCAGCAGCAGCAACAGCAGGCAGCAGCAGCAGCAGCAGCAGCAGCAGCAGCAGCCAGCAGCAGCAGCAGCAGCAGCAGCAGCCCAGCAGCAGCAGCAGCTGAGCAGCAGCAGCAGCAGCAGCAGCAGCAGTGGCAGCAGCAGCAGCAGCAGCAGCAGCAGCAAGCAGCCAGCAGCAGCAGCAGCAGCAGCATAGCTTGCAGCAGCAGCAGCAGCAGCAGCAGCAGCAGCAGCAGCAGCAGCAGCCAAGCAGCAGCAGCAGCAGCAGCAGCAGCAGCAGCAGCAGCAGCAGCAGCAGCAGCAGCAGCAGCAGCAGCAGCAGCAGCAGCAGCAGCTGTTGCAGTAGCAGCAGCAGCAGCAGCAGCAGCAGCAGCAGCAGCAGCCAGCAGCAGCAGCAGCAGCAGTTGTGCAAAGAGCAGCAGCAGCAGCAGCAGCAGCAGCAGCAGCTGCAGCAGCAGCAGCAGCAGCAGCAGCAGCAGCAGCAGCAGCAGCAGGCAGCAGCAGCCAGCCAGCAGCAGCAGCAGCAGCAGCAGCAGCAGCAGCAGCAGCATAGCCAGCAGCAGCAGCACAGCAGCATCAGCAGCCAGCAACATAGCAGCCAGCAGCAGCAGCAGCAGCAGCAGCAGCAGCAGCAGCAGCAGTAGCAGCCAGCAGAAGCCAGCAGTAGCCAGCAACATAGCAGCAGCAGCAGCAGCAGCAGCAGCAGCAGCAGCAGCAGCCAGCAGCAGCAGCAGCAGCAGCAGCAGCAGCAGCAGCAGGCAGCAGCAGCAGTAGCAGAGCAGCAGTAGCAGTAGCAGAAGCAGCAGCAGCAGCAGCAGCAGCAGTAGTAGTAGTAGTAGTAGCAGCAGCAGCAGCAGCAGTAGTAGTAGCAGAAGCACAGAAGAGAAGCAGCTGCAGCAGCAGTAGTAGTAGCAGTAGTAGTGGTAGTAGTAGTAGTGGTAGTAGGTAATAGTAGTAGTGGGGAACCCGTGGCTCTTTTGCACCTCCGTTGTGGCTCTCAGCAGCTGTGCCAAATTTACAATAAAGGAAACTTTTTTTTAACATCAAACGAATATTGTCTGTAATGCTAGTTGACATAGTTTTGTATATTTTATCCATATAACGTGCAGTTCTTTTATTCACTTCTAACTTCATATTTACAAACAGGCCTATTTTATCAACTTAAATATGCGTCATATCCTGCCTCTATGGTGCAGACTGGTGCTTTCCTGTCTTGGGGACTAAGGTCTGTCACCAATGACACCTAAAACAAGAGTTTTGTGCTCATCACAGTTAAGTTTTGAATTTCTGAAACCTGGTTTAGCACACAGATGCTTCACTTGTCTGTCTTTGAAATGTCTTTTTTCTTCCTCTCCCGTTTGTGGATTGGTGGCATTATGGCAGTCTAAAGGCTACTTTACGGTGCTTGGACTGCATCTCAAGTCCTTGAGGCGGTACCTCCAGCCAGCTCGAACCCGTTCACTTGAGTTCACGCGTTAGCTCCTTCTTCACCCAAGCCATGTTCAAAGAGCAACATGTGCTTCAAGACTATTTCTAGAGGCTTTGGATTTAGTGGTGGTGTGGCCTCAGTGACAAAACCCTGTTACACCTGATGAGCAGGATAGGCCTTCTACATTCAGAAGAATCAAACAGCTGTGTCCTAAGACTCTTGCATTACACTCAGTTTAACCACGAGCACACCTGACAATGATTACACAAGTCTTTTGGCTTCTTCTGTGAAGGAACATGATTGTGTGACACTGACACTGAAATAGGCCTTGTTTATTGTAAGAAAATCAATCTCCTTATGATGGCTCTATACTATGGTTTATAGAGTATAATGGTAACTTTGAAGATATTTCATTTGTTTTATGGGTATTTTAATGGCCAATTAAAAAAATGCAACTGAAATCTCTTACATATGTCAAGTGTTCTAATAAGTTTTTTTGTTTGTTTTTTTTTAAGGAAACTTACAAGATATTGTATATTTTGGGGAGTTTTCTTTTTATTATGAGAAATTTATTGCCAAACTTTGGAGGAACTGGATTGGGTTTTGGGATTGTCCTTTGAAATTTTCAGGATTTTTCTTTGATTTTTTTTTTTTTTTTTTTTTTAATGTTTCCATCCTTTTCATGGAATTTTGGAGAATGTTTTGGAACATTTTTTTTAGAACTTCCCAAGAAATTTAATGAAGAATTTGCTTACAATTTTTCATGAATGTGCATGGCATTTAAGGGATACATTTTTATTGGAATTTCAAGGCTTTATGAGGAAGTTTCACTGAAAGATTTGGGGACTTTTTGAAGAAATATTTGGGCACTTGTCATGGGATATCTTTTTATTTTTTGGTAACTTTTTTATTTTATGGAATTTGTTTGGGTTTTTGGAAAGGAAAGTTTCCAAGAAATTCCTGTTCAACAATGAGGCTGATGTATTAACTTATCAGACAGTATAATCCCAAATAAGTGAGAGGAACTAAAAATGCTCAGGTCTCAGGAGGTTAACAGGAATGACAATGAACTAAATATATGGCATAAAAATATAAAAAGAGCAATATTCATTAAACTTTACTATAAATGAAGAAATACACAAATAATGAAATAAAACGTACCAATGTAAGCAAACTAAAAACCAGAAGAGATATAAATAGACAGCTCCAGCATGGGAAATTAATCACAAAACAATAAAACAGCAGCAATGGTCTGATCAGTCTGCTTATAATTACCAGGATAACCTCTAAAACAGTGTTACTCAACCCTGCTCAACCAAACAGCCAAGTTGTTGAAAAATACCTTTGCAAGAGCCACAATCTAAGTGGTGAAAAGTGGCAAAAACAGCTTGAAGTAGCGATAAAAATAAGTTAATGGTGGCAAAAATGATTGAAACGCAGCAAAAATGGATGAAAAAGAAGCAAACATAGGGAAAAAACGTTAAAAAGGGGTCCGAAGTAGCAAAATGGGTGAGAAGTTAGAAAAATTGAGTAACAGGTAGCAAAAAAGGTCCAAAAGTGGCTAAAAAAAATGAGTGAAAAGTGACTAAAATGGGCAGAAAGCAGTCCAGACCGGCAAAAATGAGCAAAAAACCCCCAAAAAAACCAAACAAACAAAAAAAAAACAAATTGAGAAAAAAGGCAAAAATGGGATAAAAGTGGCAGAAAGAAGAGGCAAAAATGGTCAAAACTAATTTAAAAAAGTGGTATTTAATGGCAAAACGTAGCTTAAATGGGTGAAAAGTGTCAAAAAATTATGAAAATGGTCAAAAATGGGATAAAAATTGCAAAAATGGTGAAACGGTGGCAAAAAGAAGAGGCAAAATTGGGGAAAAACAGGAATAAAGTGGTATTCAATGGCAAAAGGTAGCCAAATTGGATGCAAAAAGAAGAGGCAAAAATGGGCAAAAAAGGAAACAAGTGGTATTTAATGCAAAAGGTAGCCTAAATGGGTGAAAAGTGTCAAAAAATTATGAAAATGGTCAAAAATGGGATAAAAATGGCAAAATGGTGAAACGGTGGCAAAAAGAAGAGGCAAAATTGGGGAAAAATAGGATAAAGTGGTATTTAATGCAAAAGGTAGCTTAAATAGGTGAAAAGTGGCAAAAAATGTTGAAAATGAAGACATAGAAGATCCACACGTTGAGTATGACTGCTCTAAAATGATGTGATATCAGCCAAAGCTCTGCTCTCCTCAGAGCTGATGAAGGATGTTAGAGATTTAGATTTACAAATGTCCGAATTCACTGCAACATGATTCTCTCCATGTTTTGCTAAACTGGACGTTAAAAAGCCTAAAGACTGAAGAATAAAGCCGACTAATATGACAGGACTGTCCTGAATGTCCTCTGTCTCTGAGCCTCCATGATCCTGTCTGACCGTCTGAACGCTCCGAGCTCCGTGTGTTTACCTCCGCAGATAAACCTTAAAATTTTAGAGAAATAAACCTCACTGCTGCACATGTTTGACTTTTATTTCATCCCGCCGACTCTCTGCTGTCTATTACAGCAGTTTAAGACAGAATCAAAAACACATTAGTGTGTTTTAGGAGACGAAAAGTGGAGAAAACTGCGTGATTGTGGTCGGAGGGGAGAGTGTTTTTTGGCGGTCTGAAGCTCCGTACAGTCGAATAAAACAGTCTGTGTTTACTGAAATTATCTCTATGAGCAGACAAAAGCCTTCTCTACAATACACTCAAAGATGTGGAATCTAAAATCACTCCTTGGAGGAGTTTGAAGGCGGAAATGTCCGAGAGAAAACACAAAGTTCGGCCACATCGAGGGGGGGAGAAGCGGCTGAGTTGAGGTTGACTCTCTCCGGTTCTCACGGCGTGTATAAGTCCCGCCTCCAGCAGACCCAGACTCATATTCAGTGATTCACTCACCGAGACCTCCACCATGGCAGAAGAAGCTCCAGCAGCAGCCCCCGCCAAGGCTCCGGCCAAAGCCCCGAAGAAGAAGTCCGTTTCTAAGAAGACCGATGGACCGTCCCTGCCCAAGCTCATCATCGCTGCCGTGGCCGACTCCAAGGAGCGCAAAGGTCTGTCCTTAGCGGCTCTGAAGAAGATCCTGGCAGGCAAGGGAGTGGACGTGGCCAAGTCCAACAAGAGGATCAACACTGCCGTTATCAAACTGGTGGGCAAAGGCACCCTGAGCCAGACTAAGGGAACTGGAGCGTCTGGATCCTTCAAACTAGCCAAGAAGGAGCCCAAGGCGGCCAAGAAACCCGCAAAGAAGGCAGCAAAGAAGCCCGCAGCTAAGGCTAAGAAGCCCGCTGCCAAGAAGTCACCTGCAAAGAAGAAGCCAGCAGCCAAGAAACCTGCAGCCAAGAAATCTCCGAAGAAGGCCGCTGCTAAGAAACCTGCAGCAAAGAAGCCTGCAGCCAAGAAACCAGCAGCGAAGAAGAGTCCCAAGAAGGCGGCTAAGAAACCTGCAGCCAAGAAACCTGCAGCAAAGAAGCCCGCAGCAAAGAAAGCCGCAGCCAAGAAGGCCAAGAAGTAAATCTGATCAACACAACTCAGCCGATAACAGGCACCAAAGGCTCTTCTAAGAGCCACCCACATCCTTCTAGAAAGAGCTGTCCTGAGAAAAATGCACAAATGCTGGTGACAACTGTGTGATAAATATGATGGAAATCTTCTAATAACTGAGTCTTATAATGCCTAGTTTAGTTTTCTCTCCAGGGTTAAAGCGCAGTTGAATAAGCCCCTTTTAAAGGTAAACGGCTACAATGACAACTGTGAGTCAGAGAAAACACTTGTGTCTTGGCTCACTCACGATTTTATGGCAGGTTGAAAGAGAGTTAGACTGATAAATGACATTACACCAGACAAGAGCAGGGATGGTTGACCTCTGAGGAAGCCTACTTTCATAGTGGTGGGAATTCCTTCTATTTTCAGTGATCTGGATCATTTGGCTCGGCTCAGCAATAAGAGACAACTCTTTCAGCTCACAAGGCTCAGCACTTCATTCAGGTACCAGTTTGGCTTCGTTTGACCTGCCAATCTTAGCAATGTCTTAACATATGAGTGGTGTTTGGGAAAGGAATTTTACTCCCAGCTGTGCTCAGTTTTTAAAAAATATCACATAGATGATTTTTAAAAATGTTCTGTGTCCTGGAAACACCTTCCAGTCAGATGAAATCTGCTCACTCTCCAGGCTGTATGAGTCTCGGAACAAGCCATTAATGTATGGTGTGTCTTTGGTAGATGATAAAAGATCATCCCTATTAATAAATCAATAACATTTAGTCACACACAATCTATATACAAATGGTAATATTAATAATAATGTGAAACAGCTTATATCATTCATGCTTTTCGAACCGAATCGTCCATGAATGACCCATCGCTAAACTACTTCTAATTATTCTAACTGCCAAAGGCCTAAGTGATAATAATTGTAGTCCATTTCAATAATACTTATTTTTTAATTATGTTTTATTTTTAATTCAAAGATACGTGGATACAAACAAAAGCACAGACTAACACAGAAATAAAACAAGTCAGTCATAAAGAAAAAAAAAAGAAAAAGTTGTTAAGGTTAATGGGTTACAAGTGTTTTTTTTTTTTTTTTTTTTAAATCACAGGAGTGGGGTTCGAGCTCGGCTGTGTTTCCTTAACTCGTATCTGTTCTCCTATGCTGTGTCCTCTCAGGTCACTTTAGTCTTTGTGTAAAAAGAAAGACAAAGTGACCCCTAGTTACATAAAGCAAACAGAAGTTTCATTTAAGCAGCCTATGATAAATGTGTTGTATCCCTTTGTTAACATAATTAGTGCTCACTAGGGGGCACTATTTTACTCCACAATATTTAAAAAAAATGCATATATTTTTGTCATTCGTTCAAAATATATTTTTCAGTCCATTTCAATAAGAAAGCTATAATTCCTGGTAAATCACACTTTTGAATTTATGTTATTTGATTGGGATGATGCAGTTTAACAAAGTTTAACAGAGCATGGATCTGATCTGCTGCACAGACAGTTTATACCAGCTGCTATTTCCAACTCTCGTCCCTAGTTGGGCCTTTGAGTCAAGAGTTCATAAAATGTACAACATTCAACTACATAAACATAATAAATAACAACTTCTATAAACCAGTTCAAATAAGAAGTTAAAAACATGACAAGCTAAGAATGATTACAGCTCTGGTTTGCTTTCAGCCAGCACTTGACCTTTGCTGTGAAGGATTTTAAATCTGCGATTAGTTTTATTTGGGTTGATAATGAATTCCAACCCAAATAAAAGTTTACAGCCTTTAAAAGAAAAGGCTGACTGTCCAAATGTTGACCAACATTTAAAAGCAGACTGTTTTATTTTTAATAATTTAGAGCCAAATCCATCTAAACTAAGGCAATAAGGGTATTTACATGTTCAGAACTAATTTCATGTTGAGTCTTTTCTAATGTATTTGGTAATTACAGATTAGGATTAGGGGGACTAAAAATACTGAAAATCTAGGAACAAAATTGGAATTTTGACAGTCAGAATTTGTAGGAAAAAAAAACATTCTGACTAACCTGGAAATTCTGACTAACCTGGAAATTCTGACTTTGATCTGACAATTCTGACTTTAATCTGAAAATTCTGACTTTAATCTGACAATTCTGACTTTAATCTGAAAATTCTGACTTTAATCTGACAATTCTGACTTTGATCTGACAATTCTGACTTTAATCTGAAAATTCTGACTTTAATCTGACAATTCTGACTTTAATCTGAAAATTCTGACTTTAATCTGACAATTCTGACTTTGATCTGACAATTCTGACTTTAATCTGAAAATTCTGACTTTAATCTGACAATTCTGACTTTAATCTGACAATTCTGACTTTGATCTGACAATTCTGACTTTGATCTGATAATTCTGACTCTAATCTCACAATTCTGACTTTAATCTGTCAATTCTGACTTTGATTTCTTTAGAACCTCAAGCATCATATTTGTAGGACACTTTTCCCATGAGTGTTTTTAGGTTTTAATCCTAACCTTTTGTAAATATGTTGGGTGTCATTGTTTGACAGTAATTATTTTAAATGCTAATGTATATTTTTTTGGCTCCTTGGTTTGTGTAAAGTACATTCTTCATTCTATCTGCAATGCTTTGTACAGACAGTGGTGCTCTATTTTATTTTCAAATGTACATTTAATGTTCCTGTAAATATGTTTTATTAGTGTGGACCCCGGGAGATCTAACTGTGCTCTCGGGTACAGCTAATATGATCAAAAAAACAAAAAACAAAAAAATAACTAACTTATGATTATTCTGATATGTATCTCAAAATGTTTGGCTTTGATCTAGGAATTTTGACTTTCATCCCAGAATCCTTTTATCTCAGAATTCAGATTATTATTTTTTTAAATTCTGAATTCTCTCTCCAGTCTCATAAAAAAAAGTACTTTTCCATCTTTGAAATGAGAAGGGAAAGTTGTGTTCATATGATACGTTCCATTTATATCAACATTAGTGTAAATATTAAGGGGGGGGGGGAATTAGCAATTTTGGGGCCCAAGGAAAACCCAGGCATAGAGCCCTTCACATCCATTTGAAATTTTTGAAAATTTTATGGTAATATTACTAATAATAAATAAATAAATACAAAACACATTTACAAAGATATTCACAGCCTTTGCCATGACATTCAAAATTGTGCTCAGGTGCCTCCTGTTTCCACTGATCATCCTTCAGATCTTTCTACACCCTGATTGGAGTCTACCTTGATTGGACATGATTTGGAAAGACACACACCTGTCAGAGCACAAACCAAGCCATGGAGTCCAAGGAAGTGTCTCAGAGACACCGACACTCCACATCCATCCTGATGGAGCTGAGAGCTTCTGCAAAGAAAAATGGAGGAAACAGCACAGAAATCGGTGTGCCAAGCTGGTAGCATCACACTCCGAACTGGAGGCTGTATTTCCTGCCAAAGGTGCTTCAACAATGTACAGAGCGAAGACTGTGAGTACCAACGTACATGTTATATTTCTGTTTACTTTTGATAAATCTGCAAAAGTTTTTAACATCTTTCACATAGTTATTATTGGGTTTTGTGTGTAGAATTTTGAGGAAAAAAATGAATTTAATCCATAAAAAAATAAAAAAACTAATCTAACAATATGTGGAAAAAAGTGAAGCGCTGTGAATACTTTCTGGATGCACTCTAAGTAGAACAGTGGTCCAGCAGTGGCTGATTATGGCTGAGCTTTAGTCTGAATGCATTCATAGTCTATCGCTCGTATTTGGGATTAGTTGGACCGGATCAGTTTGAACATAGGCCTTGTCTTTGATCAGGAAGTAGCTAAGACTCTTGAAGGTTCTTTTTCTGCAGAGAAATCCAGACCTGGGTCGGTTTTAGAGCAGATGTTTAGGCTGAGTGGTTTTTTGGTCAGAAATGGAGTCAGCTGAGGGAGGAGTGATTCTTATGACCCCCTCCACTGAGCTCGTTCATTTCCACATTCAGGGAGATCGCCATGTCCTGCAGTGTGCTGATTATCACTACTGCCGATTAAAAATGCTGGGGAATAAGAAGAAACAGACAAACACAGAATACCCGCCTGTGTTGTTCTTAGGGGTGCTGAGAGGAAACTTTGGGGGTTCTGTAGTCGATTTTCTCTCCAATAGTTTAACCTCCTAAGACCCTACATGCACATAGTGGGACATAACACTTTAACTTTCTTAAACTAATCGTCTCTGCTCTTGATTTTTTTGAGGTATTTGTCTGAAATGTTATGAAAATTTCAGGACGTTTTTTAGAAATCAAGGAAATTAATTTGACATTTTTTAGGAATTTGATTGGGAATTTGGAGGTGGAGGGTGTTCCTTAAAACGCTGAAGAATTCCCATGGAAATTTTAAAGGATTTTTTTTTTTTTAATGTTTGGATGTTTTGTCTTCATCATGAAAATTTGAAGAATGATTTTGAAAATTTTCAAGAATTTTCTGTGGAATTTTGGGGGTATTTGCTTTCAATTTTTTTTTTGTTTTGTTTTGTTTTGTTTTGTTTTGTTTTGTTTGTTTCTTTTGGAATTCACATGTTTTTAACTTGGTTACTGTTTAAAAAAGGCTTTATGATAAAGTTTCACCAAAACATTTGGGGACTTTTTAGAGAAACTTTAGGGTACTTTTTGTGGGATGCTTTATAAATATGTTTGAGAATTTTAACCAAAATTTTAGGCATTTTCCTTGATTTTGGGGGGGGATTTGTCTGGATTTTGGAAAGAAAAGTTTCCAAGAAATTCCTGCTCAAAGACCAGGCTGATGTTTTAAACTTTGAGATCCTATCCCAGGAGGTTAATGCAGTGGTTCTCATATGGTGTGGCAAGGCACCGTAGTGTGCCTTGAGGCAAGTCAAGGGGTGCCATGTGAATCTGCTGGGCCCCTGAAAACCCCCAGAGTACGGGACCTCCCCAGTTGTGATGTACTGATGATCAGTGTATGTATTTTGGATCAGTAGCATTGGTGCTAGCATCCTGGCTAACAGTTACTTCATTTGGCAAGCTATTATTGAGTTGAAACTGGTGTTGCAATAATGAATTCTTGCTACTTTTAACCAAGTTAACCGATTTTTCTACCCATTCTGCCACTTATTTTGACAACTTAAACCAATTTTACTGCTTTTTTGCAATTTCACAACTTTTTAAAAAATACTTTTGACCCTTTTTTGCAACTTTTTGCCATATTTTTGCTACTATTCGGACAGTTCATTTTTTCATTACTCTAACTTATTTTTACCACCCTTTAGCAAATTTAAACCTTTTTTGCCACTTTTCTGCCACTTGTAACCTTTTTTGCCACCTTCTTGACAATTTTCACTCACTTTGCCATTGTCTTGCCACTTTTTGCCGATTTATTGAATCACTTTTAACCCGTTTTTACCACTTTCAATCACATTTAACCCTTTTTGATAGGGCTGGACAATTAATCGCAAATTAGATTAAATCGCAATATGGCCCGCTGTAATTTTCAAATGGCAAAAGGTGCAATATTTCTTTAACCAGAAATTTATGTCAAAATACCAGTTTAGAACTTTTTTTGTTGCATTATACATTACATAAAGATGCAACCATTCAAGTGCCTTTTTTCAAATAATCTACAAAACAATCCTACTTTCTTCATTTTTATACTTTTTTCTCAGGAGATATGAGAATGACAATACAACAATTCTTATCCAGTTTGCAATACGAGTCAAAATCATCACAGATAAGTATTTTTTTCAAAATTGTTCTGCTCTTGCTCAGTCTAATATTGGGTTGGTTGTAATATAGAATGATTTATTGCTTGTGTTTGTTGGAAAATACATAAGATGAGGAACTTAAGGAATAACCCCATTTCAAATCGCAATATTGGGTAAAAAAAAAAAAATCGCAATTATATTATTTTCCCAAATCGTTCAGCCCTACTTTTTGACCACTTTCAATCCATTTTTGCCACTTTTTTGCCACTTTCAACATGTTTTTTGCCACTTTTAACCTATTTTTTGGTCCCTTGGGCCAATTGTTGCCCATTTTTGACTTTGTCTTGCCATCTTTTGCCCAAGTTTGCCATGTTTTTTCATCACTTTTAACCAATTTTTGCCACCTTTCACCACCCCCAGTTGGCTAGGCCCTAGAAACCTCTCCCTTTTATCAGACTGTTATATTAGTCTATTTTGCATTGATGTGAACATGGTGTGCCCAGAGATTTTGGCTTAACCTTCGGTGTGCCTTGGGCGAAAAAAGTTTGAAAACTAAGAGTTATTCATGTCATTGTTTCAGTTTCATGTTAAATTATGAGTGTTATAAAGTATAAGAACGCTGGTTTGTTGAAGTGTTGAAGCTCTTTTTGAACAAATGTGGTGAAACCAAGCTGAACTCCGCCTCTCTACTGCCCCTTTGTCTGCCTTTGTCTGCGTCCGCCGCCGTTGAGGACCGTTAGAGTTTGAATGTGTCTGTCCAGTAGTTGATGAGCTTGAGCTCACGCGCCTGTGTGGCTGAACCAATGAGCAGTGAGCCCTCGCCGGCGTTGTCTTCATAAAGCGGCTGTTGGCGCCGAAACGGCGTGACTTCCCTGATCGTGGAGAGTAAAAATGGCGAGAACAAAGCAGACCGCCCGTAAATCTACCGGAGGAAAAGCTCCCAGGAAGCAGCTGGCCACCAAGGCTGCCCGCAAGAGCGCCCCGGCCACCGGCGGAGTCAAGAAACCCCACCGTTACCGTCCCGGTACCGTGGCTCTCCGAGAGATCCGGCGCTACCAGAAGTCCACGGAGCTGCTCATCAGGAAGCTGCCCTTCCAGCGCCTCGTCCGGGAGATCGCTCAGGACTTCAAGACCGACCTGCGCTTCCAGAGCTCGGCCGTCATGGCCCTGCAGGAGGCCTCAGAGGCTTACCTGGTCGGACTCTTCGAGGACACCAACCTCTGCGCCATTCACGCCAAGAGGGTCACTATCATGCCCAAAGACATTCAGCTGGCCCGCAGGATCGCGGAGAGAGGGCCTAAGACCCTCACCGCTCACCGGGGACAACAACACAAACAACGGCTCTTTAAGGGCCAACACACGCCATGAAGAGAACTAAACTCCTGTATTTTAATACTACAGAGCAATCAACAAACCTGAAGGGTTAACAACGTCTACACGAAACACATCATCCTCACCACACATCTTTCATATCTTCAGTCTAAACTGACACTACAACAACCTTCCCTCCTGGTTCTAATCCACACTTCCGCATTCATGCATGTGCCCCCCTTCCCCGACACCTGACCACAGCTCCGGCTTATGAGTCCAATCTCCCGAGTCAAGCCACTCTTTCTTTCACTCCATTTCAAAATTACTTCGAACATCACATAAGTGGGACTCCTAAAATTCAACGCATTAACATCGCATTACACACAGTCCAGTCACTCTTATCCTAAACGTCAAACACAGCCGTTGGTTTCACTTCACTAAACTGCTCATGCTTTATACTAACGCCTCATCACAAGGCTCTCACATACATCAGCTCAAACCGAACACAATACAGACATTTTATCAGGCTGATTTCTTTTCTTTGCAGACTTGAAGCATTCGCATGTGTACATCAATGCAAAAGTAATGGTCAGACAATTTATTATTGGTAGACTAAATACTTAGAGTCAGTATTAGAAACGTTATTTTTATATATCATGGCTGAAAGTGTCTCGGACAGCGCTCCGGTCTGCTAACAGACATGGCTTTTGGATTTGTGGAAATTTCACCTCTGTTAGGTCACTGCTTCTCAACCTTGGGCTCGGGACCCCATTGGGGGTCCACACACACTGACAGGGGGGCTCCAGATGCCTTCAAGAAATAGGAATAGTTTTACACTCTTGCCACTTTACACCATTTTTCACAGATTTCAACACATTGTCATCACTTTTTCTTTTTTTTTTTAAAGATTTATTTTGGGCATTTTTCTGCCTTTATTAGATAGAGGAGGACAGTGGATAGAGTCGGAAACAGGGTCAAGAGTGGGGGGGAGACATGCAGTAAAGGGCCTCAGGCCGGATTCGAACCTGGGAGCGTCTTTAACCACTAGGCACCTGCTCCCCTGTCATCACTTTTTTAACACCAATTTCGCCAAAGTTAACTCATTTTTGCCAACTAGAACACACTTTTCTCACTTTGAAACCCTTACCACCACTTTTTTCTGCCTCTTTTTGCCACTTCCAAACCAGATCTTGCCACTCTCTGCCTATCGTTGGCTCTGTTGACCCATCATTGCTACCATTAGACCCTCTGTACCATTTTTTTTGTTTGTTTTTTTTGGCACTTAAGCCATACTTGCTACTTTTAAACTGCAACTGACCAACCTTTCCCAGCTTTTTTTGCCATTATTAATCTATTGTAGCTAATTTTAATATATTTTGATTCTGTTTTAAACAAAAGGATTAACATTTTTATGTGGGCGACTTACTGCACAAATGAATTTTAAAAAATATTTGTTTCTTTAAAACTGGTGGTTATATTGCAGGTTAAATGTAAAATACTACAGCTTAACTTTACAATGGACCATGTTTTTGCTGGCCACCAGTCTGATCAGCTCCTTTTACAGGAGCTGCAATTGTAATGACTACAATTTATTGATCCAAATAGATCCTCATAGTTAAGCTATGCTGTACAATAACTTGTCCTTGTCAGTATTAACCTTTAGTTTGTGACTTTAATGTCCATACAGCTCATATACAGCGATAATTTCACAGGTTTCTCCTTGTGGTCTGAACCTGTAAAGCTAGACCACCAACCCTGATGTAACTCCTGTAATAGTGTCAGACCTAATCATGCAGTTATTTAGAATCAGCCGTTTCGAGCATCCCTTCTGGCTCGTTCTGAGTAGAAAAAGGGTTAAAGAAGTGATGAGATGAACGAATGACAGCTGAGCCAAAGATCAGACTGCTATGTTAATATAGGAGGATGATGAAGCTCTTTGGTTTGTGTTTGCGTGGCTCTTAGAAGAGCCGTTGTTCCTGTAGTCCAGCTATGGGGATCTACTTGATCTTGGCGGGTCTTTCGGTCTTCTTGGGCAGCAGAGTAGCGTGTATGTTTGGCAGCACGCCGCCCTGAGCGATGGTGACTCCTCCGAACAGCTTGTTGAGCTCCTCGTCGTTGCGGACAGCCAGCTGCAGGTGCCGGGGGATGATCCTGGTCTTCTTGTTGTCCCGGGCAGCGTTTCCAGCCAGCTCCAGGATCTCAGCGGTCAAATACTCCAGCACCGCCGCCAGGTAGACCGGGCCTCCGGCACCCACCCGCTGTGCATAGTTCCCTTTCCTCAGCAGTCTGTGGACGCGACCCACCGGGAACTGGAGCCCGGCACGGGATGAACGGCTCTTCGCCTTGGCTCTCACCTTACCGGCTCCCTTACCACCACGTGCTGACATTGTTACGTCTTATCTAAGTGTCTGAGATCAAAGCGTGCAGCGGCGGCAGCGTTCTCTGTCTTTATATAGAGACTCTGCTGCTCGTGCGCTGAGCGTTCGATTCATCCACCAATCAGAGAAGAGCACGTCCCGCCCGCTCCGCCTTTAAGACAAAGGCTTCACTGTGAGGGAAAAATCGATCTGATAGAAGAGCGTTTAAATCAGTGATACTCAACGTGTGGAGCTTTTTGAATACTTGTGGCTCTTTAATGTCTTGATGTTTAATATTACCCCCTCAAAAACTCTTAAAAAGGGAAAGTTTTTGCCCTTTTTACCAAATTTTGCCACTTTTCAGCCATTTAAACCCCCTTTGCAATTACATACCACATATTTCCTACTTTTCTTTAACCCAGTTTGTCACTTTTGTCCAGTTTTTGCCCCTTTTCACCATTTTTTCTGCCAATGTTCACCCATTTCAGCTAGTTTTTGCATCTCAGTACCACTTGTTTCCTATTTTCTGCCCATTCTTGCCAATCTGGATTGCTTTTTGCCTATTCGAGTCACTTTTCACTCATTTTTGCCACATTTGGAACATTTAATGTAACCTATAACTTATTTTTGCCACTTCTCAGCCATTTTTTCTACTTTGTGACCATTTTTGCCACCTTTAACTTATTATAATTGTACTTCAAGCTGTTTTTGCTTATTTAGGGTATATATGTGCAAACTTATTACATATTTTTGATTCATGTTTTCCATACAGTTTTTATGGCTAGGGAGGTAGATGTCTGTCCAGTGACACAATGTGAAAAAAGGGAATACAGCATGAAATCCAGTGACACAACGTGGAAAAGGGGAGTCCAGCATAGAATCCTGTGACACAACGTGCAAAAAAGTCCTTTTCTGGGGCCCTGTGCATGCATTTTAGGCCTCTTATGCCTGATCTTTGAGACTTAGCAAGGTCATAGGAGTCTGAAAAAACTGACCACGATTGTACATGATTCCAGGATGAACATAACCGAATTTGAGCACTCTAGGTCAAAGCATTTTGAATAAAAAAAAAAAAAAGGGGGGGGGGGGGGGTTGAGTTTGAAAGCGAGTGTCTTTGTTGGCCCTATTTTGCCCCCTTTGCCTGGCAGCCCGTGTGAGGGGCTTCTCTGCCTTGGGAAGGATAGCTGCCCCCCCTTACTCCTCCAGTTGTCCTAAAATTGGACACCCAGGGGCACGAAGTATTAAAGTGTACATCCAGGGGCACAAAGAGTCAGAGTGTCTCACGAATGACAAAGTCTTTTCGACCGGGAGGACGGGGCAATGCGATTCTCCAAAGAGAAAAAGGAGAATCTTTTGGAACTTCTCGAGATGTTTGTCTCTGTGGCCAAGAGGAGGAGCGGTCTGTCTGGGAGTCTGAAGGTGGCAGGTTCAAATCTTAATATGACTTTGTCAATTTTCAAGCTTTGACTTCAAATAAAGAAGAGGAAACCCCTGGAAGTCCCTTGCAGGTGTCTGCTTTGGTAGTCTAGAGAGATAAAGGATTGGTTGGGAGTCTGAAGGTGTCAGGTTCAAATCCTACTTAGGCTTGGTCAGTTTTTAAGAGCTGAGTCTGAAGAAAGAAGGGAAAAGCTTTAGGAGATGATGGCAGGTGTCTGTCTATGTGAGCTAGGGAGGTAGAGGTCTGTCTGGGAGTCTGAAGGTTGCAGGTTCAAATCTTAATCTGACTTTGTCAATTTTTAAGCTTTGACTCCAAATAAAGAAGAGGAAACATCTGGAACACATTGCAAATGTCTGCTTTGGTAGTCTAGCGAGATAAAGGCTTGCTTGGGAGTCTGAAGGTGGCAGGTTCAAATCTTACAATGGCTTGGTCAGTTTTGGTGATTTGAGTCTAAGGAGAGAATTTAAAAACCTTTGGAGCACTTCAGCAAGTGTCTTTATCTGTGGCCTTGGGAGAGTGGGCTGCCTGGTAATCAGGAGGTTGCAGGTTCAAGTCGTCCCATGGTTTGGTGACAACTTGAATTCAAAGGGAGATGGGAAACTCTGGAAGTGTTAGGGGAGAGGTGGTGAATTTTAAATTCTGACATCCCAAATGATAATGATAAATGTGTCAGGATAAGATCTCTCAGTGTGAAAGGTACCGATGGCGCAGTGGGTTCAGCACACTCTCAAGCACCCAAGTGGGCATGAGCACCAGTGGCGGGAGAGGCTGGGGTTCGGAACCCAGTGCCGCCAGTACCTGGATCGAGCAGTGCCCTGTGGAAAGGGGCCAGGGGGGGCTATCTCCCCCCTGGTGTCTGGTGAAATGTATCAGCAGGGGTTATGCGTCAAAAAGGTGATAAGAAGGTGCTAATTTTACCGGCTCTAGCTACAGCCGGCCGCCGGCTCTAGCAGCTACAGCCGGCCGCCGGCTCTAGCAGCTACAGCCGGCCGCCGGCTCTAGCAGCTACAGCCGGCCGCCGGCTCTAGCAGCTACAGCCGGCCGCCGGCTCTAGCAGCTACAGCCGGCCGCCGGCTCTAGCAGCTACAGCCGGCCGCCGGCTCTAGCAGCTACAGCCGGCCGCCGGCTCTAGCAGCTACAGCCGGCCGCCGGCTCTAGCAGCTACAGCCGGCCGCCGGCTCTAGCAGCTACAGCCGGCCGCCGGCTCTAGCAGCTACAGCCGGCCGCCGGCTCTAGCAGCTACAGCCGGCAGCCGGCTCTAGCAGCTACAGCCGGCCGCCGGCTCTAGCAGCTACAGCCGGCCGCCGGCTCTAGCAGCTACAGCCGGCCGCCGGCTCTAGCAGCTACAGCCGGCCGCCGGCACTACAGCCGGCGGCGCCCGGCAGCTACAGCCGCCGGCTCTAGCAGCTACAGCCGGCCGCCGCCGGCTCTAGCAGCTACAGCCGGCCGCCGGCTCCCAGCAGCCACGACGCCGGCTGCCCGCTCTAGCAGCCACAGCCGCCGGCTCTGGCCAGCAGCCGGCCGGCTCCGGCTCTAGCAGCCGCGACAGCCGGCCGCCGGCTCTAGCAGCTACAGCCGGCCGCCGGCTCTAGCAGCTACAGCCGGCCGCCGGCTCTAGCAGCTACAGCCGGCCGCCGGCTCTAGCAGCTACAGCCGGCCGCCGGCTCTAGCAGCTACAGCCGGCCGCCGGCTCTAGCAGCTACAGCCGGCCGCCGGCGCCGGCTCTAGCAGCTACAGCCGGCCGCCGGCTCTAGCAGCTACAGCCGGCCGCCGGCTCTAGCAGCTACCGCCGGCCGCCGGCTCTAGCAGCTACCGCCGGCCGCCGGCACAAGCAGCTACAGCCGGCCGCCGGCTCTAGCAGCTACAGCCCGGCCGCCGGCTCTAGCAGCCACAGCCGCCCGGCTCTAGCAGCTACAGCCGGTCGCCGGCTCTAGCAGCTACAGCGCCGCCGCCGCCGGCTCTAGCAGCTACAGCCGGCGCCGGCTCTAGCAGCTACAGCCGGCGCCGGCTCTAGCAGCTACAGCCGGCCGCGGCTCTGCCAGCTAACGGCCGCCGGCTCTAGCAGCTCCAGCCGGCCGCCGGCTCTAGCAGCTACAGCCGGCCGCCGGCTCTAGCAGCTACAGCCGGCCGCCGGCTCTAGCAGCTACAGCCGGCCGCCGGCTCTAGCAGCTACAGCCGGCCGCCGGCTCTAGCAGCTACAGCCGGCCGCCGGCTCTAGCAGCTACAGCCGGCCGCCGGCTCTAGCAGCTACAGCCGGCCGCCGGCTCTAGCAGCTACAGCCGGCCGCCGGCTCTAGCAGCTACAGCCGGCCGCCGGCTCTAGCAGCTACAGCCGGCCGCCGGCTCTAGCAGCTCAATTCAGCACCTTAAATCACCAACTCCTAATGACACAAACTCCATCACCAATATTATATTGGACATTCTTGCATATGTTGATCTTATAGGCGCAGGCAGAGCTGTCATATAGGAAGATTTTCTTTTTCATTTTAAAACTGCAAAGAAATTACAAAGTTCACATTGGATCACAGGAGCTCAGTAAAAAAAAAAACATATACAGCTTACAGCTTACTCTGAATTTTGGGAGGTTTTTTTTGTTTTTTGCCGGCTCTAGGAGCTGAATTTTGGGAGGTTTTTTTTTTTTTTTGCCGGCTCTAGGAGCTGAATTTTGGGAGTTTTTTTTTTTGGGGGGGGTGTTTTGTTTGGGGTTTTTTTGTTTTTGCTTTTTTTGTTTCTCTTTTTGAGATTTATTTTTTTAAAACTGACTATTTTGACACATTCAAATTTTGCATCAGATAAAAATTGTGGTAAAAAAAAAAAGGGTGCTTACTTGATGTTTTTTCAAATTCAAAATCCATTTTTTTGCTAAAAACAATTTCATCTCCAGAAATTCAAATTCAAACTTAGATGGCACTGATTTACTTCAATATACTATCAGTCATGTCATGATGGGGCCAAATTCGTCCAGTCAAAGCCACTGGTACAGCAGTGAAGAGCCGTTTCAGGGCTGAAAGATTCGGCCCTTATCACTGAATTGAGCCAAATGGTCCAGATCACTAGAAAGACGTGGAATTCCCATCACTAGATAAAGGAAAAGGTTTCTTTGACCTTTCTCTTTCTCTCAAGAAACAAACTTCCGTTGCTATGACTAATAGTCAAACGCTATATAAGAGGATAGGTTTCTGATATTATTGTTAAATAATACAATGAATACATCCGTGGTCCAGGTCAAACATTTTTATTATTGTACATTAGAACAAGGGTTTCTCTATCGTTGGTCTAAAGCAATCATCCTTCCCGTTCAACTGTGAGATTAATTATAAAACAGGATATTTCTCTTTCTAATGAGTGGTGGCTCTGAAAAGAGCCTTTGTTTCTCCTTGGACCAGGTTAAGTTTAACCCCCAAATCCGTACAGGGTCCGTCCCTGCCTCTTGAGAGCGTAGACCACGTCCATGGCGGTCACAGTCTTCCTCTTGGCGTGCTCCGTGTAGGTGACGGCATCCCGGATGACGTTCTCCAGGAAAACCTTCAACACCCCGCGGGTCTCCTCGTAGATGAGACCGGAGATCCGCTTGACTCCACCGCGGCGAGCCAGACGGCGGATGGCGGGCTTGGTGATTCCCTGGATGTTATCGCGGAGGACTTTACGGTGACGCTTAGCGCCTCCTTTACCGAGTCCTTTCCCGCCCTTTCCACGGCCAGACATCTTGAACGACCCTTTCGACAGTTAGTTTGAACAGAATGCATCGGACAGTGGCAGCCATCTTTTTATAAATCCTCCCTGCGGACGTTAAAGAGACAGGAGAGAGTGGCGGTGTTACACTGAACTCCTTCCTCCTTTGTTTCACTCCAGCAACCACCTTATGTAATCGGTTAAAATCCTTTTATTCATCAGCTAGAACCTGGAAAGCGCGGTTTACTTTGGTGGCTCCTTTTTGTAAAATAAGAGCATGGCGACTATTAAAGATGTCTAAAAATGATCAAACATCAGAATGCCCTTTTATGTCTGTCTGTTTCCCGTAGAGAGCATCTGTAGCAGACTGTTCAAAGGATTCACAAACATTCTGGGACAGGGGTGTCAAACTCGATCACAGCAGGGACTGGATTCTGGATTTGGGTCTAACCTGAGGGCCTAACAGGGTCGATATTTAACCATGGACTGTCAAGATTCTCAAGATTTTGAGATTAAAAGGTCAACATGATAAGTTAAAAACTCAAAATCCGAGATAAAAAGTCAAACTTACAAGATTTAAAGGAAAAAACATGAAATGTAAAATCTAAATAATGTTTTTAAAAAGCAAAACATGAGATAGAATGCTAAAACCATGATTTTTAACTCAAAAATGTTATAAGAGACAAAATAATGAGTTATAAAGGTCAAAATATGAGATGAAATTTTAAAACCATGAGTTTTAAGGGTAAAGAAATTAGATGAAAGTCAGAGTGAGGAGTTGAAATGGTCAGTAAAACTGAGATAAAATTCAAACTCATGATATTTAACGATTAAAATGTGAGATAAAAATCAAAATCGTGAGTTTAAAATGACAAAAATATGAAATAACATTAAAATCATGAGTTTTAACCCCTTAAAGCCTGAAAACATAAATAATAGCCAGAAAATTCTTTTTTTTTTTTTTAAATTGAAATGTTCATTTAACATTCTGAAAAAAAAAAAAAAACCAAATTTCCATAAAATCTAACAGATATATATTCAGTATCTCATCTCATTCATTAGGCTAGGTGTTTTTGGTAACTGATAATCCACTTGAGGGCAATTTTATCACTTATCAGATTGTATTCAGAAGTTTTTTTGAGTAATTTATAGAACCTATTGATTAGATAGAAGTATCATAAAAGTATGTCTCAAATATGCGACAACAGGCGTTAAGGGGTTAAAGGTAAATAACCGAGATAAAAGTCAAAATTAGGAGTTGATAAAGGTCAAAACATGAGATAAAAGTCAAAGACATGACTTAAAATTTCAAAATAGGATTTAAAATGTAAACTTATGAATCTAAAAGGTTAAAATATGAGAGAAAGAGTCAAAGTTATAAGATGTAAAGGTTAAAATATGAAATAAAAAGTAAAAATCATAACTTTTATTCATGGGAGAGGCAAAATATAGAGAAAACAAATTTCTCCTACATTCCTGACTTTTTGTCAAAATATTTTTACTGTTTACTTTTTTTCTATTTTTTATGACTCAGCGAGGATGTTATGAATCTTCCAGGTTTAGTTTACATTTTTATACTGGAGGAAATCCGCAGACCTCATACAGGTGGACCAGTTCTGATAAAAATATCATAGGATCTGGTGGGCCGGGTTTAACTTTACCACGGGCTGGATTTGGCCCCCGGGCCTTGAGTTTGACACCCCTGTTCTGGAAAGCATGCTCTTTGTGTTTATGCTACCTTCAGTAAACTGTTACAGAAATAAAACTGAAAACCCTGATCAGCATCGGTACAGGAAACACCTTCATTTCAGACATGGGCCTCTTTGTGTGGGGGGCACTCAGGAACAACTACAGAGTAGGGATGTCCCATCAACCCCCTCGTCAACTTTTTCTGTCCTTCATTCATGTGAAAGAGTAATGTTTTTTTTTTTTTTTTTTTCTGAAAGGAGATGTACTACAACAAAAAATGAGTCTCAAATGCACCTATTCCAAATTATTATGCTAACGATATTTTTCTCTGATTTTCCTAAATAGTCGATGTAAATGAAATTTAGTATATTTTTCAAGTCATCAACCCCCAGAGCATATTTCAGATTTTACTGAACAAACCTCACAATGATTACAATTACAATCAAAATGCACTGTTCCACATTATTATGCACAGCAGAGTTTCAGAACATTTTATAGGTTGTAAAGAACTGAAAATGGTCATTTGTTGAGTTTGCAGCATGAGGAGGTCATATTTACTGAAATCAAAGCTATTTCAATCAAAAACCTCTTAACAGGCCAAGTTCTTCTTTTTGTACCATGGAAGAAAGTGGTCAGTCAGAAACTCTGTAAACTTTCATTTTCACACCTTCAGGGACCCTAAAGGGGCCTACCAGCTCTCTCCTCATGAATCCAGCCCAAAACATGACTCCGCCTACTCCTTGCTGATATCACAGCCTTGTTGGGACATGGTGGCCATCCACCAACCATCCACTACTCCAGGGGCTCTCAACCTTTTCAGCCTGCAACCCCCAAAATAAAGGTGCCAGAGACCGGGGACCCCCGCTATACCTGAAGGTGGTTGAACACAGCCATGAACATTCAAGAACAGTCATGTGGAGACAAGGCCTTCCATGGGGGGGATGAGAGAGCTTTCTGGGGCCCAGCCAAACTGGGGGCCAGCACAATCATGGTCCACTGTGAAGCTAAGCTGTGGTATTTTATATTTAACCTGAATAATAACAACTCTTATCAAAGGAACAAATGTTAATTCATTTGTGTAGTAAGTAGCCCTCTTAAAAATGTAAATCCTTTTGTAAAAAACTGAAACAAAATACATTAAAAATAGCTAAAATGGGTTAATAATGTCAAAAAATGGTGGGAAAGATGGTGAAATCAGATTTTTAAAATAGCAGAAATGGGTTAGAAATGCTAAAAATGACATAAAGTGGTATATAATAACCCAAAAATGGCTAAAATGGTTAAAGTGTCAAAAATGGGCATATTGAGTGGTTAAATGGGATTTTAAAATGGCTGAAATGCCATTAAAGTGGCAAAAAATAGGTGGAAATTTGATGAAATGGGATGAAAATTGATATAAGCCAGCAAAAATGGCCTGCTTCAGCTGCTGCCACTGTGAAACAACCTGGTGAAAGAGGATGAGGGGTGTCATGGATTCTCACTGGAATCTCAGAATTCTTGCTTCCATTGAAGGATTCCAAATTTAATCCCAGATCCTAGAGTTCTGATTTTCCCCGAGAATTCTGACTTGGATTTTTATTTTGATTTCAGAATTTTTACTTTAATCTCCTCATTCTTATTTTGATTTTAAATGAGTGGCCCACATTATCTTCCCTAAATCGTAGATCAGTAATTGTGAGTGGCTCACTTTTCAGTTGTAGCCTCCAGGCATGTGGTCCATCTTGTGTAAAGTTGTATTTTATCTGATTTCTCCATGTTTGCTGGTTGAAAATATATTCAGATATTAGAGAAATGCATGTGCAAGATGCCAGTCAGTTGCTTACTAAGATGGGAACTTTAAAAATAATGAGCTGTGCTCTTAAATATTCCAGCATTTCTCCTTTCACTTGTTTCTCGGAGGTGTAATACGCCAACAGTAACGATAGGTGGCGGAATAACGCTTTGACTTGTCTACTGGATCTTAAATGAACCAGAAAGAAGAAGAAGGGAGAACCAAAAACATGATGCTAAAATGTGCCTAATCCGTGCTGTACTGTGTCACAGTGCCTCGTATTAATTCTCCGCGTCATGTCGTTAAGGTAAGCCGTGAAACAACCCGGTACTGTTCAATCAGGACGGCTCCCTTTATTTCTGATGGGTTTAACAGCTTGCTAATGCTAATGCTAATGGGTGTGGTTGGCATGGTCACGTTAGCATCTTGTTACTGCCACAGAAGGCATTTAAATTAACGAATAACCGAGATATAACCGGTTAAAACACACTATTAAACGTTTTATACGGTGAGTTTCTACTGTCCAGCTAAAGGCTTGTGTGGAGAGCGCGATGATGTCAGATGTAACGGTTCATAGATATACGCATATAATGTCTATAAAGCCTATGATGTTTGTATACCAAACTCCCTTTAGAAATCTTTATTTCGGTTTTAAACGAATACAAACAAACATTTCCTCTTTTTAAATGCGCATTTGTAGACAATAGTAGTCACCCTTTCATTCGGCATTAACACTTCACACAGAAGTTTTTTATTCGGGTTGATTTTATCTCAGGAAGTGTTTAATTTTTGACGCATGCCCACTGCATCTGTTCGCTTAAATCAGATCTTTAAACAAAGGCAGTTCCGTGAATGTATAATCCAATGACTGAAAGGTTTTTAAACAGTTTTGTGTTTCATACTGACATTAATGTTAAAAAAAAGGTTATGACAGAACATAATTATGTGATACGTGTAGGCCACAGTGTGTTTGTAATATCAGTTTTATTTCTAATTTCATTTTTTGTGTAGTTCAGCATTTGGAGCCATTTAAATCCCTACTACATTTATTTCAACATTTTAGACTTTTTTTAAAAAATAAAGATTGGTAAGGTGAGTCTCATCTCACAATAACAAAAGCATTTATAACCAACTTATTTATTACTTTTAACAATAAATTTTATTTTACAGTAAGGAGGCCAAATTGACATCCCACAATCATATTTGTGGAAAAGACTTCTACATTTGTATCTTTGTCTCATTGCCCTAATTTATAATATTCATAAGCTGATAATATATTTGGTTAATGATAACTTTGTAAGAGATTTGATGTTAAAACCTCATCTACAAGTGGAAGGGCAAGTACCAGTCAATTTTAGAGTGGTTCATGGATGTGATGAACACAGATAAGGATATGTCACAGATTTAAAAATTTAAAAAAAAGATGTTTTTTTTTTTCTTTTTAGAAAACTTATTTCTTAAAGATTTTGAGATCAGTGTCAGAATTATGAAATTAAAGTCAGAATTCTGTGATTGAAGTCAGAATTATGTAATCAGAATCAATATTCTGATTTACATTCATCCTTTGATCAATATCAGAATCCCATGATTATAATCAGAATTATGAGATTAAAGTCAGGATTATGAAATGAGAGTTAAATGCTGAGATAAAAGTAAGATTCCTGAGATCAAAGTTACAATTCTGAGATCAAAGTCAGAATTCTGAGATCAAAGTCAGAATTCTGAGATCAAAGTTAGAATTCTAAGATTAAAATCAGAATTCTGAGATCAAAGTCAGAATGGAAAATTGGCTCTCAAGTGAGAAACCTGCCCTCGTCCTTCTGTAGATAGATCAAAACAATTCCACTTTGTCAGAATTATTTTTAGTTGAAAATCTGAATTTCATTTCCTCTTTTCTTGGAATTTTTCTGACTCTAAATCGTCCTTTATGGTTGCAGTTGCACTTAATCTACGTCAAACTTTGATAATGATTCTTAAAGAAGTTTGTTGAAATGACCCTGTGCTTTAAATGGAGCTCATATTTATTCTTCTTTATCCGTCTTTATGAAGAAATGCTTATTAATGAGTTTATCAGTGTCTGATTTTAGTTTCTCTCCTCTTCCAGCCAACGATGGATGAAGTGAACGTTGTCTCTCTGGCTGTTGGGAGATGTCTGGATGCCTGCTGCCTGCTGCTCGACCTGCTGGTCAGGACGTTCACCTGGCTGTTTCACTTCCTCTCTGGCGTCAGCGCCTCCTTCCACAGCATGCTGGTCGCCCTGAGCAGCTCCAGCCTGGTTGAGTACTGGAACTTTGCACTTTTCTCCTTTCTTACCGCCACAGAGGCCGTCTCCTGCGCGGCCTGTGGAGCGCTGCAGGCCGTGGAGGGCTGGCTGCAGGCGCTGGGAGGGGTGTTCGAGAGCTTCAAGATGGTGGGACACCTCTTCTGTCATGTGGCCTGGCGAGTCAAAGACTTGCTGCACCGCGGGTTTATGTCAGGGAGCTGCATCCTGAGGCAGACTTGTGAGGGCGTCTGCATCGTGCTCAGCCTCGTCCTTTATTTTGTCAACACGGTGATCAACATCGTTCTCATCAGCACGCAGAACTGTGCGTGCGTCCTGGCAGGGGTCTGGGAGGTGGTGGCGGACCCTGTGCACAGGATGGTCGACCTTACTCTGACTCTGCTGACCTTCTTGTACAGCTGCCTCGTCGGAGCATCTGTGCTGCTGTGGACGCCTTGTCAGCTGCTGCTGGACTTCCTGGCTGCAATTGGACGTGTTGTCATGACTATTCTGACCCTTGACTTAAACGTTTTACTCATCACTGTTGTTGTTGTTGCACTTGTGATGTTGTTTCTGCACCCCAGACTTTCTGCCCTCGCCGCACACCAGAGCCTCAGACTTATGAACGCCTTCCAGGGGCCGGGTCACGCACAGACGATACTAGAGCACACTCCCACAAGGCCCCCACACGCTCACACGGTAGCTGTAATCACTGAAAACGACCCATCAGAGACTGACCCGAGCCCGCCAGCCTCTCTGCAGCTAAACGGCAATCCTGCAAACGTCAGAAAGAAAAGAACTCACAGGAAGAACAAACCTCCCGACGCCGGCGGCCCCCTCACAGACATGGAGCTGCTCAGCCTGTTGAAGGAGCAGGAGGAGAGGAAGAAGTGCGTCATCTGTCAGGACCAGAGTAAAACAGTGCTGCTGCTGCCGTGTCGCCACCTCTGCCTCTGTCGACACTGCGCCGACATCCTGACGCAGCGGCGAGCCGTGCAGCAGCGCTGCTGTCCGCTGTGCAGGCAGCCAATCACACAGACCATGGACGTCTTCCTCTGACCAACACACTCTGCACTACTATGACTGTCTGCTCGTCTGAGTGTTTAAACCTTCCAGCATTCATATGTGCCAACTGCTGTGGTTGTTGATTTCATGTTTGAGTTTTTTCTACAGGAATCAGGAAGCTTTTCTATCTCAGCACTTTTATTTTCAACCATTTAGAAGAAAAGTATTTAGTCTGCTAAAACATCGACCAAGCTCTTAAACTTCTTCACCTGTGATTGATTGTTTCATGAAACTGTAGCTGCTGATAATCAACACTGGAGTATTACACGTGAAGATCTGTGCCAAGACTGTTTCAATGCATAAAGTATGATTGTTTTTCTTATTTATTTAAAATGTAAAGGTTGTCCAATATGCTGAAGACTTCAAATATACAGTGAAAGTTGACTTTGAGTGAAGTTTATCCTTCCAAACTGCCAGATTCTTTTCTTTCCATGGTAATTACATGGCTGGTTCTTGTTTTTTTAGCACTCTGCTTCTTTTAAAGAACAACTGATATTCATGCCTTACTTACTGCTGTTGCTATTTATTAAAGTTTGTAAGAATATTCTCTGACTTTTGTCTCTTGTCAGGTCTGGGTATGGGTGGAGTGTTTAACACTAAAACCGCCGTGGATCTCTACATACCTGAAACAGACAACGGGTCATTAAAGTGCCTTGATTTTCATAAATAGCACTGATCGAGGACTGTTCGTTAACCACTGACATTAAAAGCTTACTATCTACAGATAGCAAACTGGATCACTGTTGGAAGATGATCCATCACCTGGAAAATCATCTTTGGACTGACTGCTAATCCTGAAACTTCCACATCACCGAATTCTTCTTCATTAAAAGCACTGAGATTACCTTTAGACACTTAACAATGGTAAATGTCTTTTTTCCCTGTTGATCTATCGACTTCTGGTTAGGCATCGCTACAATAGAGAGATGGTTTTTCCTTTCTGGCATCTATTTATTGTTGGTGTGAAATAAAACCGTGGGAAAATCAAGGATTTCTGATGGGGTAAATTTGACCTGCATGGTGGTTCTAGATATAAATATACGTCAAAAAAATTTAGGTTTAGGCAAAGATTTTTTTATGACACCAGGTGCTATTTAACAAACTTTTAGGAAAAGTAAAAAACTGACAGACTTTAAACCTGCTAAACTAAAGAGCCAAATTGTTGAAAAATACCTTTGCAAGAGCCACAATCTGAGTGGTGAAAAGTGGCAATAAAAGAAGTTAAAGGTGACAAAAATGGTCAAAAAGCAGCAAAGATGTGTGAAAAAGGGGCAAAATGGGGAGAAAAGGTGGAAAAGGGTCAGAAAGTAGCAAAAATGGGTAAGAAGTGACAGAAATGAGCTACAGGTGGCTAAAATGACAGAATTGGCAAAAACAGCAAAAAAATAAGTGAAAAGTGACTAAAGGCAAAAGCAGTCAGTAGTGTGAAAAACGGTTAAAAAAAAAATAGGGAAAAATGGGATTTAATGGCAAAAGGTAGCTTAAATGGACGAAAAATGGTGTAAAAATGATACAAATGGGTGGAAAAATAGGAAAAAAGTGGTATTTAATGGTAAACCGTAGCTTTGATGGGGGAAATTGGTAACAACAAGTTGTGAAAAAGGGCAAAAATGGGATGAAAGTGGCAACAAAGCGGCAAAAATAGACAAAAATAGGGAAGAAAGTGCTATGTAATGGCAAAAGGTAGCTTAAATGGGCAAAAAACGGTGTAATGTGGCAAGAAGTGGTAAAAATGGGTCGAAAAATAGGAAAGAAGAGGTATTTAATTGCCAAAAGTAGCTTAAATAGGCAAAAAATGGTGTAAAAGTGGTAAATATGGGTAGAAAAATAGGGAAATAAAGGGATTCAATGGCTTAAGGTAGCTTTGATGGGGAAAATTGGTAAAAAATTGTGAAGAAGGTCAAAAATGGGATAAAAGTGGCAAAAATGGGCAAAAAAAAAGGGAAAAAAGTGCTATTTAATGGCAAAAGGTAGCTTCAGTGGGCAATAAGTGGCAAGAAGAAGTGGCAAAAATGGGCAACAAAGTAAGGAAAAATGTGATATTTGATGGCAAAATCTAGCTCAACTGAAAAGTGGCAAAACTGGTGAAAAAGGACAAGAACACGTTCCCTTTTTTAAGGTTTTCTGGGGGAATAATATTTAAATTAAGACATAAATGAGCCACAGGTTGAGTATCACTGGTGTATAAACGCCATGGGTAAATTTGACCCTTTGGCAGTTCAAGTGTTAAAAGCTTTGATGACATCATTATCAAAGGCAGAGGATGGAATGTTGGTGAAGCCGGGGACGTTGGGGCCTTTTCCTTCCCTTGTTGCCAGATAGTTGGCCATTGTTGACAACTTTTGAAAGTTTCCATTAAAAGACAGTCAACATAAGGAAAAGATTAGTGGTATATACAAGAGTAGTGAGTCCTGAGAGCCATTACCCACAAATGGAGAAAACTGTGAACAGTGTTGAACCTCCCCAGGAGTGGCTGGCCTACCAACATGACTCTAAGCGCGCATGGATGGCTCATTCAGGGGGTCCCAGAAGAACCCAGAACCACATCTGCAGACCTGCAGGCCTCACTGACCCAGTGAAGGTCAGAGTTCATGATTCAGCTGAGATGGATTTAAATGAGACGGGACACTTATAAAGACACAGATTTCTAGGTTTTCTCTCAATTCACAAAACTTTATTTTTTAGGAAAAAATAATTTCATCCATTTCTCAGCACGTCATTTAACAGCGGTTGGTTTTCTCTTGAAGCGAGGGGTGGGTTGGAGGTTGGGCCTAGTTAGCCAAGAAGCTAAGCTAGGCTAAGCTAGGCGCTCTAGTTGCAGTAGTTCTGCAGGTCGAAGAGGTTGCAGGGTCTGTGGCAGCACTGCTCCACGATGCCACGCTTCACCATCATCTCCATCTGATCCTTGAAGGCCAGGTCCTTAAAGGCGAACTCTGCCACCTCGTTCTCACCCGCTGTCGCTGCTCCGTCCGCCTTCGGAGGGAGGAAACCTAACAGGACAACCACAGACAGAGAGATGTTAGCCATGACTGACTAAGGACAGGGGCCGGGGGCGGGTATCGCCTGCCTTTGCCCAACAGTTAAGTCCGCCTCTGCCAACATCTCTCTCACGCTAATAAAAAAGTGTTTTTGCTGCAGCTCAGACTGAGTTTCTGAAGCCTCACCCTTGAAGGGCTCCACGTCTCTCTTGGGGTTGTAGAAGAAGCCTCGGTCCCCACACACCAGGTAGAGGGCGTCCACCAGGTGAGAGCCGCACAGGTGCTGAGGAGGGGCGGCGGCCTGAGTGCCGGGCCACGACACGACCAGTAAGACCAGCAGAGACACGGACTGGAGCCACAGAGCTGCCATACTGGAGGAGAGCTGCAAACACGGGAGCACTGGGTAATACGATCAGGATATATTCAATCTGATAACATAAAATAATGTTTGAATTAGAGGAGAAAATATAAGCGAGAGTATGGATCAGTTAGAATGTAGGAAAATTTAAATAAAAAAGAAAATCAAAGTTATTTTATGAAATATAAGACTTGGTTAAATCAGTGTGTCTGCAGGGAGACGCTGACCTGGATTAACCAAAACATGAAATTAAAGTGATTTTAAATCTAATAATGCACTAATTATGGACCTTTACTAATCACAATTAATGCGGATAACCTTTACAGCCCTAATAAAAACATTAAGCTGCATGCAAAGTCATTTTATTCAGCGTCCAATAAAAATAATGAAGACATTTGACCTGATCATCATCAACACCCACAGAAAACTGCAGATGAAAACATTCTCCTGATAAAATCATTAGAGGATGGAAATGAGCTGGAGGAAGAGGAGGAGAGGATGAAGAGATGGAGAGAAACTCTGGAGGAAGAGGAGGAGAGGATGAAGAGATGGAGAGAAACTCTGGAGGAAGAGGAGCAGAGGATGAAGAGATGGAGAGAAACTCTGGAGGAAGAGGAGGAGAGGACGAAGAAATGGAGAGAAACTCTGGAGGAAGAGGAGCAGCGGATGAACTGTGAAAATATGAAGGAGAGGAAATCTTAGGAGGCCAAGAATGATGATGATGATGGAGGGTGACGAAGAAAAAGGAGCAGAAGACAGCAGGAGAGGAGTGAAGAAACTCACCTGGATGGAGGAGGAGGAGGAAGAGGAGACTCTGTGATGAAGAGGAGAAGCAGGTGCTGCTGAGAGCTGGAGGTTTGAGGCCGAGGAGAAGTCCTGGTCTGTATTTATAGTCCCCTGGGTCTGCTGAGTGAGGCTTTAGTCCTGATCCACTTAGTAAACCAAACAGAGCTAATGATCCAGAATGATCCGATCGCCTCCGATAGACAAATATTGATCAGCAGCAGAGCAGCTGATGTCAGCAGATCCTCAGAGTTCGCTTCATGGAGTCAGAGAGGAGACAGACTGATCCAGTCTTTGACACTTTTCATCAATTTAGCACACATTGCAGCTTTTCCCTCTTTTTACCACATTTTCTCCAATATTTGCTACTTTTAAAACCCAGTCTATACTTTTTACACTTTTTTATTTTTTTTTTTTACCACTTTTAACCTTTTGTTGTCACTTTTAATCCACTTTCATCCGTTTTGCTGCCTGTTTTTGCATCTTCCAACCCATTTTTGCCACTTTCTGATATTTTTTGTGCCTCTGTTAATCCAGAATTGGCCCGTTAAAATGTTTTTGGCCACATTTTAAAATCTTTCCACCACTTTATCTGCCTGTTCCTGCCACTATTAACCCTTTTCCATCCCTTTTCGCTGCTTTTTTTGCACATTTTTGTCAATTTAAATTGCATTTTATTATTTTTTTTGCCTGTTTTTGTCACTTTTAACAGATTTTTGCCGCTCTGCTCCGGTTGCTGTCTCTGATAACCATGGTTTGTCACTGTTAATTCCTTTTTATGCCCATTTTAACCACATTTCACTCTGCAGAATCCAGTTTAACCCATTAAAGCCTCTTTTATCATATGTGAAACGTACTTTTGAGACCTCTATCTAATCGACAGGATCAATACATTACTTACAAAGCTTTTGAATACAATCAGACAAATGATAAAAATTTCCTTCCAGTGGATTATCAGTGGACAAAAATGCCTGATGAATCAAATGTGACACAAAAAAAAGTTGGAATTTTATGGAATCTTTTCTTTTTTTGGATTTTGGTAAAGGGTTAAAAAAAATTTCAGTTCCAAAAAATGGGAATTTTCTGGCTAATATTTGAGTTATCAGGCAGTAAAAATCAATCATAGCAGGGGCCGGATTCTGGATTCAGATCTAACCTGAGAGTCTAACAGGGTCAACATTGAACCATAAACTGTCAACCTCATTTTCATCAGTAATAAAAAAAAAAAAAAAAAAAAAAAAAAAGAAAAAAGAAAAAACAGCACTGATGATAAATCATTTGGAAATTCAAAAAGTTAAAAATGATCAGTTTAAAGACTCAAATCTGAGATAAAATTCCAATTTATTAGTTCAAAAGATCACAACATGATATTAAAAATAGGCAAATTATGTTTGAAAAGAGCAAATATATGAGGAGAAAGTTGAAATCATACGTTTGAAAGGTCAAAATATGAGATCAAATTTCAAATCATGAGTTTAAAAGTCAAAATATGACTTAAAATTTTAAATTGTGAGTCTGGTAGGTCAAAATATGGGATTAAAAAGCCAAAAATTAGAGGTTGAAAATGTCAAAATATAAGCTAGAATTCAAAATGATGACTTAAAAATGTTGAAAATATGACTTAAATTCAAAATTGGAAGTTTGAAAGGTCAAAATGTGATATAAAAGTAAAAAGTAGTGATTTCAAATGTCAAAATATGAGAAAAAAAATAAAATATGAGTTTAACCCTCAGACATCACTTTCATTTATGACCCTTTAAAACCATTAAAGACAAAAATGTCCACTTCCATAAAACTGCTATAAAAACTTAACAGATTAATATTTTTTCTGCTTTTTTGCATGCATCTCTTAAACAACTTCAGCTGTGCTCAAAACTACCAAACATTTGATCATTTTAGAGGATTTTAACCCTTTAAATGCCAGTTTGATTACTTAAAGATCAAACAGTGTGGTTTGAATGGGAGTCAATGGGACGTTTTTGTCCTTAATGACTTTAAATCTTAAATCAGATGCTACACAAAAACTAAAAATGCATCAAAGTCAGTATTTTGGCTAATGTTTGACATACCCAGGACTGATTTAAAAAAACACCCCCACCCCAACATTAGTCATCTGGAAAATATTTACTGTTTTGTATGTTTTTTTTTAGAAAAAATATGACCATACTGTAATCAAACTGGCATTTAAAGAGTTAAAATCCTCGAAATTATCTAATAATTGATTGTTTTGATTATAACTGAACTTGATGAAAAGTTTTGACCAAAGAAAAGCAGAAAAAAATATTCATGTATACTATTTTTATTGCCGTTTTTGGAAGTGGACGTTTTTGTCCTTAATGACTGTAAAGGGTAGTAAATTTTAAATGGGATGCTACACAAAAACTAAAAATGCATCAAAGTCAATATTTTGGCTAATCATTGACATGTCCAAGCTGGATTTAGAAATAACACCCAGCCATCCAACATTTGGTTAAAGGAAGATTTTACATTTTTTTTTTTTAATCTTTTTTTTTTTTTTCATAAAAAACAACATTGATTCTGAGTAATCAAATTGGCATTTAAAGGGTTAAAATCCCCAAAATGATTGAATGTTTGGTAGTTTTGAGCACAGCTGAAGTTGTTTAAGAGATTTATGCAAAAAACAGCAGAAAAAAATATTAATCTATTAATTTTTATAGCAGTTTTTTGGAAGTGGATATTTTTGTCCTTAATGGCTTTAAAGGGTAGTAAACTTGTTTCACAGTGTTCCTCTGACATATTAGAGAAATTGAAATCTGAACTCAAAAATTTGCCTAGAAAGAAACTTTGTTACAAAACATTAGACCATCTGGACTAACAGACAAAATGGTGAGAAGAGAAAGAGGAAAATTTTACCCAAATGGACATAAATATCCCTAGTGATGCCTGAGGGTTACAAGTCAAAATATGGGATTAAAAAGCCAAAGTAAGGAGCTGAAAAGGTCAAAGTATAACTTAAAATTTAAAATTGGGAATCCAAAAGATAAAAATGTGACATAAAGTCCAAATTATGAGTTGAAAAGGTCAAAGTATGAGATGAAAAGTCAAAATCATAAGTTTGAGTCGTAATCTTGAGATGCAAAATTGAACATATGAAATCAAAACACAAATTAATTTCTTTCTCCACATTCTCGACTTTTTGTAAAATCCTTCTTACTCTTTACTTTTTCAGATTTTTATGGCTTAACAAGGATATTTTAAATAATCAAGGTTAAGTTTACATTTTTATACTGGGAGACCTCATACTGGTGGGCCAGTTAGAACACAAATATGAGATGATCTTGTGGGCCGGTTATAATCGTTCCACAGGCCAGATTTGGCCCCCGGGCCTTGAGTTTGACAGCCGTGCTTTAAGGGTTAAACTAGTTTTGTTGTTTTAAGAAAAGAGGTTCCTATTAGGTTTAATAAATGAATACAAAAATCTGTGTAGCTTGGATAGGATGGGTTATTTTCAGGTGAATAAAGGTTAAAGTGGATCAGGACTTTACTGACTCACCCCTCCTTTATGGGACATTCAAGGTCTCTGCTATTTTTATCAGGAACAGTTTTCTGAAATTGTTCCACAATTTTTAGACTCATTCTTTACAGGTTGGTGAACCTCTGCCCATCTTTACTTCTGAGAGACTCTGCCTCTCTATAAAGCTCCTTTTATACCCAGTCATGTCACTGACCTGTTGATAAGTAGTTGTAAAATATTCCTCCGGCTCTACTTTTCCAGCCTTTGGTTGCCCTGTCCCAGCTTTTTTGAAACATGTTGCTGCCATCAAATTCAGAATGAGCTCATATTTTTTATGAAATCAGTTTAACATCTGATCTGTTGTTTCTGTTCTGTTGTGAATCAAACATGTTTTTTTCATGTTTCTCTACATTTTACACAGCGTCCCATCTTTTCTGGAATTCTGATGTATCAGGCTGATAAAGAGTCGTGGTCAGCGAGGCTGAGCCAACGTTTAGAGACACGTGGAAACCTAGAGTGTCTAATGACCGTCGTCTCTCTGCTGACGACGCTCTTCTTTCCGCCTGTTTGTCACTGAGAGGGAAACTAAACTAACCGTGAAACTTGTCGTCACCATGACGACGGGGGGAGGTGTTTCTCAGAACCCCTCAGACTCCACAGATCTCCCAGAAACCTCTGCTTCTATCTCTGACTCAAAGTTTCCATCATGCTCTCTTTTAGAGCTCCAACACTTTTCTGACTCTCTGTTCACTAAAAGGACGTATTTCACCGTAAACCACAATAAAAACGACCATATTTACAATTTAACAAAAAATAAGCATAAAATATTGTTTTTCATGCAGATTTAATTCCAACAATCCCCAGAACAAATAAACAGCCAGAGGGTTAAACTTTTATATCACCTTATTATCATTTATTTAGTTTGACAGAGCTGGTGTCATGGTTTAACTGGTGCTGGATTAACTGGTGACACCATTGAAAACTCGACAGTGCTTGTCCTTCTTGACCTGACACGACGGATCAACTGGTTCATAGGGAATGGCATTGAGTTTTTTGCTTGCCAGCCACTGTGACTAGCAGTTTCCTAAGGTTACTAGCCACTCAAGGTTTTTACTAGCCACAATTTTGTTGTCAAGAAATTACATTTTTATGCTCAGGGTTGACTAAAGCATGTTACATTTGACTAGTTTTACTCCAGATGGAACAGGTCCCTTCTTTTATTTATTTATTTATTTTCCTTTTTTTTTCTTTTTATATTATTATTATTTTTATTTATTTATTTATTTATTCTTTTTATTATTATTATTTTTTTTTTTTTCTTTTTTTCTTTTTTTTATTTGTTTTTTGTATTTTCATCTGTTAGCTTGGTCCTTTTGCTTTTTTGGTCTGCTGTATATATAAGTTGTGTTTCACAGTGGTGACTCACATTTTGAAAAAATAAAGTTATATATATAAAAAAAGTTAAAATTAAATAAAAAAAAAGATATATATATATATATATATATATATATATATATATATATATTTAAGGACACATACCTCCTAGAAAGTTCCTCTTCTGTCTGGTCAGTCCTCACAACATTATTATTAAAAGTTCAATATTATCATTATTATTATTATTATTATTATTATTATTATCATTTTAAATATACTACAGGTGGAAATAGCAGCTCACTAACTCTGGTGCAACCATGTTTTTCATTTACTGTGTGGTCAATGTCATTGCACACTGGCCTTCATAAATACATAAATAAACTAAACTAAATTGAACTCAGCTTTTCAAAAGATGTGGTTAGTCAGTTAACTGGTTAAATAAATAAATAAATGGATATCCAACACAAGGGAGCGTTCTTCCACTCAGGGGCGTAGCACAGGAGGGGAAAGGGTACTGATTACCTGGACCCACAGTAGGAAGGGGCCCTTGAGAAGCCCACATTGAAAAGTGTGATTTTATTTACTTTTCTTATCATTTAGTGCCATTATTAAAACAAAAGTGACTAAATGAATCAGTCAGCAGAATGAAATTTGTATCAAATAGAGCAGTATTACTCAACCCCGCTTGAACAAAGAGCCAAAATGTTGAAAACACCTTTGCAAGAGCCTCAATTTAAGAGGTGAAAAGTGGAAAAAATGGGTTAAAATAGCAAAAAAAAAAAAAAAAAAAAGTTAAAGGGGGCATAATGGTCAAAAAGCAGCAAAAAGGGTGAAAAGGGGCAAAATCAGCATAAAAAGCCAATTCTAGGTGAAAAGTGACAAACATGGGAGAGAAAAAGTGGCAAAAAAAAAAAGGACTGAAAGCAGCAAAATGTGGATGAGAAGCGACATAAAATGTGTCACAGATGGTAAAAATGGTCAAAAGTGGTGAAAATAGGACAAAAATGAGTGGAAAGTGACTAAAATGGGCAAAAAACAGCAAAGAGTGGCAAAAATTTGGGAAAAAAGTGGCATTTAATGGCAAAATGCAGCTTAAATGGGGGAAAAGTGGCAAAAATGAGGAAAAATTTTCAAATAGTAAAAAACAGGATAAAAGAGTCAGAAACTGGAGAAAAAGAAATGACAAAAGTGAGCCTAAGCAGTAAAAGATGATTCAAAGTGGCAAAAAATTCAAATAAGGGCAATGAAAATATACAGACAAATTTAAAAGTTGACAATTAAAGCCAACTGTTTAAGTGTGGGAAACAAACTGATTTATGTGACCAGCAATGGATAATTTTTGAGGTCAGAGTTTCCTTTAAGGTTTTCTGAGGAATAAAATTTCAAATTAAGACATAAAAGAGCCACACGTTGAGTATCACCTGCTCCTCCCTTAAAAATGTCCAAATGGTCCAGCACTGCAAAATAATGCAAGTCAATTTAGTAAAACTAATGTTCAAAAATGGGTAAATTATGGTTCAAAACTACATTAAAATGCAGTGATATCTGTAAAAGTAAGGCAACATTTGGTGCTTGGTAAGCCGGTTAAGGGGGGCCCGGTGTAATACTCTATCCAGGGGCCCTAAATCCCTAGCTACGCCCCTGATTCCACTGAAGCATCAATAACTACCTGTAGCATGTAGAGAAGATGATTTTGTCTGTTTCTGCCTCTCGTGAATTTCCAAAATGAGCTACAGAATGACAGATAAAAACAGAACTAATATGTGAAGAGCTTAGTGAAGAAGTCCGTCTCCCAGGTATGTAGGGATTTGTTTTGTCCGTTGGTGATCCGTGTGAATGTTTTTATGTTGAATTACATGTTTTTGGTTTCAGTGTAACATTTTTGCCTTTGACCTTTAGGGCCACTGTACCTACCTTACCGTCTTTAAAGGTGTTTCTAATGTTCAGTCTTTCCTTTTTGTCACAATGAAAATGTTTCATTTCTGCAGCTGTGATTTTCTGCCACAGGGGGGCAGCAGTCCCTTTCCAAAGCAGCGCTGATGTATGACGCAGAGTTTAACACTAAAAGACAGTTTGATGCTCTTTTTTTTGTTGTTGTTTTTCTAATTTAGCGGGAGCAGAATTTAGTGAATCAGATCCTCTGAGACAAAATAACAGAGTCAAACAATCCTGCTTTAAAGTTACTGATGTGGAAATATAATCTCGACCAGTGATGCTCAACGTATGTGGCTATTTTGTGAGGATTTGTGGCTCTTTAAAGTCTTAATATGGAATATTATTCCCCCAGAAATTATCCATGGCAAGTCACTTTAATCAGTTTGTTTCCCACACTTACACAGTAGGTTTAAATTGTCACCCTTTAGTTTTAGTCTGAATATTCCCATTGCCCTTATTTGAAGTTTTTGTTTCCTCTTGTAATCCATTTTTACTGCTTTGAGCCCACTTTTGACACTTCTTTCCCCCACATTTTGCCCATTTTGCCACTGTTACCCAGTTTTTGCCCCTTTTCCCCAGTTGTTGACTCTTTAATCCTGTTTTTTTTTTGCTATTTTTTTTGCCGCTTTTCACCCCTTCAAGCTGCCTTTTGCCATTAAATGCCACTTTTTCCCCAGTTTTTGCCACTTTCTACCCTCTTTGTCTCTCTTTCTCCTTTTTTGTCACTTTTTACTCAGTTTTAGGCATTTTGTGTCCACTGTGCCCCTTTTCACAGTTTTTTGTCGCTTTTTGACCTTTTATTAATTTAAGAATTTATTTCTTCATGATATTTTCACTGTAATTTTGACCCTTGTCTTTGTCCCCAGTACATATTCTTCAGGTGAACATTAATATTAACCGGTGATTATTTCGGTACTTTTCCCCTCTTTAGCTCTGTTCTTTGTTTGAGGAAGCGGGAAAGCTGATACACCTGCTGTATGCCACTGCTCGTCCCGGCGGGGCGGGGCGGGGCTGGGCGAGGCGGGGCGGGTTCAGGTATCGCTTTGTTTTGTCCTCCTCCTCTGTGCCTGTGTGTTCCCTCTGTGAGGTTACCTGTTGATTTTACCTGTAAATCCATCTGGAGGGAGGACAGTCTCCATGTTCGAAGATCAAGAACCGTTTAAAGGTGTTTCATTTGTCGTGATTTCCGGCCCAATGTACAGAGAGACGGTTCCGCTCGTTTTGTAGACATTTTTTTAGGTTTTATTTTGTTATTTTTTTCCGCTGCTGTTTCTGAGGATTGTTTCCTGCATCGTAGCAACACGATGCGAGATGTTCACCTCAGCAATGAGACGTGCAGTAACGGTAAGGAATCTGAATTATCGCTGTTTTAGAGCCTTTAACGGAGGATGTCATCCGCTGATAAACCTCTGTCTACAGCCATATTTGTCTCTGACGTGGTTCTATTAACAGCACTGTACAGTTAGAATTCAAAATGTAGGTCAACAGAGAGTGTAAATAAAATGGAAATATTTAGCCCTTTAACGAAGGACTACAGCTTTACAGCTTTCATTTTTTAACTAGTGGAACAGGCTTTATTTTACTTCAGTGTTAATCAAACACCTCAACAATTTAATATGTTTTACACACAAGGACTGATTGAAGTTTTAGACCTCAGATTTTATGCATTAATATTCAATCAACACGACAAACGTGATAAATATATAAAAGCTTTGTGGAAGTATTAGCTGCATGTAATATTAGAAACATAACGGTATGGCTCAATGTAAGGAAGCAACACGTCAATATCTACTAATACTCAGTGGCGTGCACAGACATTTTGGGGGGCAGGTGCTCAGTAAAAAATAAGGGCACTGTCTGTGGCATGTGGAACTGCCGGCTGCCTTATTATAGCAATGTGAGATTTTAAAAGAAGAAGAAAAAAAAACATTATAGGCACAAGTTACATAGTAGCCATCTCTGCTATTGTGTCGTCTCTTTCACATACAGCTGTTCTCGCTCATGCCTTTCTTGTTCTCCCTCATTTTGATCCTCCATGCTGGTAGATGGCCTACTGCAGGACAGCACAGAGCTGCGTCCCTGCTGTAGCTGCCTAGAGAATAATGATAGTTTTAATGATAGCCTATTTTTTAAGTTTTAATAATAGCCTATTAAGGTAAATACAAGATTACTGCAAGTCCTGTAACATAGAATTAACTTATGGTTGGTGCAAAATAATATAATTAGCAAATATACCTTCATGCCTGATTTAGTACTGACAAACCACTTTGCGTAGTTAAATTAAAATGTGGACAGCTTTTAAGATATTTCAATAAAATTAGAGGAACAGTTCAACTTTAAAATCTGAGCTTTAAAAGGCCCTCAGCAGTTAACATGACTCTGGTCTGTCATCTTCATCTTCCTCTTCCTCCTTGCTGCTGGTGGAGAGCAGAGAGCTGCTTCCCTGGGCTACCTGCTGTAGCTCCCTTTCTTTCTCCTTTTTAACCCTCTCCTTTCCAGGCATCATGCTAATGCTGCAATTAGTAAATAAAAGAGACCAAAAGTATGAATAAGACTGCTTGGTGGCATTACAACAAGGCAGAAGGCTGCTTTTTCTGTTTGTCATTTAGCAGTAAATATTGAGCTTAAGTATACTGATAGATTCACATGCTGTACCAATGACAAACTCTACCGACGTTAGTTGTGTGGTGGTCATCTCGTCATATCTATTATTGATTTGGGCTAGTATTGCTTGTTAAGCAGGTGAGCATTTGGCTAATTTATGCTCAGTTGTGTTTGGTGCTGTATGAGACAGACTACTTCACAACAGAGACAAATTAATGCAGGTTTCAGCTTGGCAACTGAGGCTTAGGGGGCAAACAATACTCGATTCATTTATGTTACCCGGCTGGCTGGTGGGGCAGGGGAGGAGGTTTGTGTGGGCTCCAACTTTGCACTGCTGCTGCAACGACGCGACTCCATTTGCGTCCGCTCTGCGCGTTCACGTTGACGAAGGAAGAGAGGTTATCACACGCTTTTAATCGTCGAGTATTTATAGATGATCATGTCAACATGGGCCAAATACATTACACTGTAAAACAACAACAAAAAACACAACAAAAACGAATTTTTAAAAAGGCACTTGCCTGGTCCAGAGGGCAACAGGCAGGTGCTGTAGCACCACCTAGAGTCTATCTGTGCACGCCACTGCAAATAATCGATACATTCTCCCTTTTATCAATGAACAATAGTATCGAAGCTCCATCTTTAAGACTGAGTGGACGGAGCCACTTCAAAACAATAAGCACTGTCAAATTGTCAACATATTTCTGCAGCTAGAAAATGTGTAGAAGTATGAATGCAGGTTTTCCTGATGGGAAACAAGAAATGCTCAATTGTGGGTGTCGGTGTTACATATGTCCAGTGTGTTGACACAATACTTTCTTTTAACAGGATAGCTTTTACTATTATTTTCTAATTTAAGTAGATGTATGTATTTATGTACACATATTCTGTCTATTTTCCCCTCAGGACTCTGGTATTAAAAAGTCAGAATTACAGATCAAAGTCATAATTCTGAAAAAAAGTCAGATATCTTCCAAAAACTCAGAGAATGAAGTCAGAATTATGACTTTTCCTCACAGTATTAGTTTTCATCTACTTAATCTCAGAATTATGACTTTGATCTCACAATTCCGACTTTGATCTCAGAATTCTGACTTTGATCTCAGAATTCTGACATTGATCTCACAATTCCGACTTTGATCTCAGAATTCCGACTTTGATCTCACAATTCCGACTTTGATCTCAGAATTCCGACTTTGATCTCAGAATTCTGACTTCTATATGTCTTCTGTCTTTGATTTCTTCCCTTGAAGTAAAGCGGGAATATTTTTTTAAGAGTAGATGTAGTTCTTTTATTTTGATTTCCTGACTATTAAAATACATCAACCCCATTTATATTTCCATCATAAATAGAATAAATGCATTTTAAGTTCACCAATCATGTAACACTTGAATGATTGTAGTATTGTTGTTTTAGGTATGCTTCTTATTCTCACAAAAGTTTGTGGCTAATGTGCTGAAGATTCAAGTCACATTTTTGCAATATCACTAGACTTCACAGATTTTTCAGTTGATAACTCAAACTAAACTAGCTGAACTGTTTGATGAGCACCACATTGTGCCCGTTTATATTTATAGGTATGTAAAAAAGATGCCTTTCAGATAAAGAGTTGTTCTGCCTTGGTTTCAGAAAATGTTGTATTAAAATATCAGAAACAAAGATGTTATTTCTGACTTTACTGTCCCAGTTTTAGCTCCTTTTATAAATGTGTTTTAGCTCCTATTATAAATGTGATTTAGCTCCTATTATAAATGTGATTTAGCTCCTATTATAAATGTGTTTTAGCTCCTATTATAAATGTGATTTAGCTCCTATTATAAATGTGTTTTAGCTCCTATTATAAATGTGTTTTAGCTCCTATTATAAATGTGTTTTAGCTCCTTTTATAAATGTGTTTTAGCTCCTATTATAAATGTGTTTTAGCTCCTATTATAAATGTGTTTTAGCTCCTATTATAAATGTGTTTTAGCTCCTATTATAAATGTGTTTTAGCTCCTATTATAAATGTGTTTTAGCTCCTATTATAAATGTGTTTTAGCTCCTATTGTAAATGTGTTTTAGCTCCTATTATAAATGTGTTTTAGCTCCTATTGTAAATGTGTTTTAGCTCCTATTATAAATGTGTTTTAGCTCCTATTATAAATGTGTTTTAGCTCCTATTATAAATGTGTTTTAGCTCCTATTATAAATGTGTTTTAGCTCCTATTATAAATGTGTTTTAGCTCCTATTATAAATGTGTTTTAGCTCCTATTATAAATGTGTTTTAGCTCCTATTATAAATGTGTTTTAGCTCCTATTATAAATGTGTTTTAGCTCCTATTATAAATGTGTTTTAGCTCCTATTATAAATGTGTTTTAGCTCCTATTATAAATGTGTTTTAGCTCCTATTATAAATGTGTTTTAGCTCCTATTATAAATGTGTTTTAGCTCCTATTATAAATGTGTTTTAGCTCCTATTATAAATGTGTTTTAGCTCCTATTATAAATGTGTTTTAGCTCCTATTATAAATGTGTTTTAGCTCCTATTATAAATGTGTTTTAGCTCCTATTATAAATGTGTTTTAGCTCCTATTATAAATGTGTTTTAGCTCCTATTATAAATGTGATTTAGCTCCTATTATAAATGTGTTTTAGCTCCTATTATAAATGTGTTTTAAGTCCTATTATAAATGTGTTTTAGCTCCTATTATAAATGTGTTTTAGCTCCTATTATAAATGTGTTTTAGCTCCTATTATAAATGTGTTTTAGCTCCTATTATAAATGTGTTTTAGCTCCTATTATAAATGTGTTTTAGCTCCTATTATAAATGTGTTTTAGCTCCTATTATAAATGTGTTTTAAGTCCTATTATAAATGTGTTTTAGCTCCTATTATAAATGTGTTTTAGCTCCTATTATAAATGTGATTTAGCTCCTATTATAAATGTGTTTTAGCTCCTATTATAAATGTGTTTTAGCTCCTATTATAAATGTGTTTTAGCTCCTATTATAAATGTGTTTTAGCTCCTATTATAAATGTGTTTTAGCTCCTATTATAAATATTTAGCTCCTTTAGCTCCTATTAATGTGTTTTAGGCGCTCAGCATTATACATGTGTTTTAATCTATTATAAATGTGTTTTAGCATCTTTAGCGTTTTATTTTAACCTCTATAAATGCTGGTGGTCAGAGGAAGTTTGATCAGATCAGGAAACTGTGATTTGTAAGAGACTTCTGCTCTGAATAAAGGTTCCAGTCTGTTTACAAATCTGAGAGCCTCAGGTCCAGGTGATGCCTTACCAGAATCTAGATGTTCCAAACATCTTAAGAGAGCAGAGAGGCGCTCAGCAAACACTCACATCTATCTACAGCTCTCTGCATCTTTGAGCGTTTTATTTTCCTCTTTGCTGGTGGTCAGAGGAAGTTTGATCAGATCAGGAAACTGTGATTTGTAAGAGACTTCCTGCTCTGAATAAAGGTCCAGTCTGTTCAAATCTGAGAGCCTCAGGTCCAGGTGATGCCTTACCAGAATCTAGAATGTTCCAAACATCTTAATGAGGCTTAGACCATTTTAAGCCCCGCCCCCCGTTCAAAACGTATGCAGAGGTCCATGGTCTGAGATTTAAATTCTTGCACAACACTTCAAATAAAATATTTGAGGGTTTTCATGAAACTGGTCTCAAGCGTACACTTGGACTTCTGTTTGATCGTTGACTCGTCGCCAGATTATCAGATCATGTTTCACGCCTTCACTGCTCTAAGTAAGAATCGAAATACAAATATCCACAGTTTACTGTAAGAGAAGAAGAAATAGAGACTAAAAATGTCAAAGAAAGAAAAATAATGGTGTAAGATAAACGTCTAAAATTAAGAGAGATGTCTAACGTAGAGCTGATATTTGCTAAACAATCTAGTTCAAACTCAAGGCCCAGGGGCCAAATGCGGCCCACGGTGCAGTTTTACCTGAATGGTGAATTTGCCAAAATGTTGAAGTATCCCTTTAAACATGAACATATAACTCTGGTTCTCTGCAGGGTCGGTGGTTCGGCTGTGGTGTGGCTTCCAGTCCGCCGTGTGTGTGGTCAGTGGAGATCAGCTGTTCAGCTCACAGCCAGACAACAACACTCAGACAACAGGTACACCTTCACAAACACACACACACACACACAAACACACACACACAGGCTCCATGTTGGTAAATGGGGTCTTTATTTGGGGATAAATTACCATAAATCTCAAAAACAAACGAGAGCTTTGTAAACTTCTTAAAACTTAGTTTAACTTTAGATAATTCAGTGTAGAAATGTGTTTGTGTAAGGGGTGTGTACGGGGTATAGAAGGAGGAGACCATGGACTGTTTTACAGCATTTATTTGCTCCTGCAGAAGACAATGAAAACACTTAAATTGCCTTCTGGTATCTGATTTCTGCACTTCTGCTCCCTCATCGCACCATAACAGCTCTGTGTAGTGCTCAGTTTTACATATTACATCCATACAAACATATTGAAATCACATTTCTGTTTGTATTAAACTCAGTGTACACATTACTAGCCAAGAGCCGCTGAATTAGGCTGAAAAACATGTTTTCTATCACATTTAACAGTACTTTGTTTTTAAACAATGAGAAACAACACAAGAAATTGTCAGACAGTGACACCTAGTGGCCAAAATAAATAAGCACACAGTCGTTCTATGAACAGAAACTTTGAACACTTACGACATTTCTCAAAGAAAACGTTCCTGCAGAAGACAATGAAAACACTTAAACTGCCTTCTGGTATCTGGTTTCTGCACTTCTGCTCCTAAACATACAAGATGATAAAGTTTACACTTTGAAATTGCTGCAAATGTTTCACTAGCAATGGTGGACATGTCCCGTTTCTATGGCGCCAAAAACGCTACGTTAAAATAGCTTTTAAAGTAATATTTGATATCAAAAACAAATCCAATTGACTGGTGAAGGTCATAAAATGAGCATGAAACAATATACTCTTAAAAATTCAACTGAGACAGCATATTTTTCATAGTGAACAACAGAATAGCACAGCAGCATTTTCTCAACTTACCCTCAGCACAGCATAACAGCTCTGTGAGGGAACAACAGTAGGAGCTACGGTAGGCCAAGAGGTACAAAAACCACAAAGGGCATAAAGGGTTAGCTCCAAAAGAAACATGAATTTGAAAATAACAGTCTATGAAAATATCTCATTGAGTTAAAAATTCAAAAATACTTGACAGAATTAACCCTCTGGTACCCCTTGTGCCAAAAATGCACACTTAGTTGATTTATTTTTTTTTTTAACTTTGTCCTCTTTCACAATTAATATCATCATGTATTGCATTTTCTGGTTTCTGGGCTTCATTTGAGAGTAAGGGCTTCACATTTGCACCTGGACCATGTTTTTTTTTTTCTTTACCCTGTGACATCACTTTTACCATATATGGGCGAGGGCAGGAAGTACATGTTTCTTCCACCAGATTTCAGTGTTATACTGCCCTCTGCTCCCCTTCTCACTAACTCTCTGAGGTTTTGTTTAAGTGCAGATCAGTGTGTGAGTCTGTGAGTGTGTCTGTGCAATAATCAAAAAATAAGTTATCTCATTTTCATGTAGTAACTTGCAAAAAAACCCCAAAACCAAACAAAACTTTTTTTTTTTTGTATTTCGCATCTAAAAATGCAGTGACATCATCAATGAAACATGGCATTTAAGGGGTAAAAAAAATTAAAATGAATGAGTATTTGACATTTATGGTTAGGGCTGACCTTAAATGAGAAAAATATAATTCAATAACAGTAAAACAATTTTGAAATGTATGATATTTATAACATGATTTAAAGGTGTGCATTTATGGACAGAAGGGTAAAAAACGTGAGTATTTTAGAATAATTGAACTCAAAAAATAAAAAATAAATAAAATAAAATAAAATAAGAAATAATAATGCATTTTAACCAATGATGCTACTAATCAATGACATCTGCCAGGCTGCAATCATCCATAAATAAGTTATTCAGTTTCAGTGTAGTATCTTGAAAAAAAAAATCAATTTGTGTTTTTTTCATCAAAAAACTTGTTTGTTTATATTACAAACATGGAAATTAAAGGGTTAAAAGATGTGACAACTAAAAAATAAAAAAGAAACTAGTACAGTGTTTCTCAATCCTGCTCAACCAAAGAGCCAAATTGTTGAAAAATACCTTTGCAAGAGCCACAATCACCAAGAGTGGCAAAAATGGGTAAAAAAAAAAAAGAATAGGAACAAAGTGGTATTTAATAGCAAAAGGTAGTTTAGATGGGTGAAAATGGTAAAAAAAAAAAAAAAGGGGGGGGGGTTAAAATTGTAAAAAAAAAAATGGATAAAAGTGATAAAAAGTGGAAAGAGGTTGCAAAAAGAAGTGGCAAAAATGGACAAAACATAGAAAACAAGTAGTATTTAATGGCACAGTGTAGCTACAATCTGAAGCCATAAAAATAAGTTAAAGATGGCAAAATGGTTAAAAAGCAGCAAAAATGGATGAGAATGAGCGAAAATGGGAAGAAAAGGTGGAAAAAAAGTCAGAAAATAGCAAAACATAGATATTTAAAAAGATGAGTTAAAGGGCCAAAAAAGGTCCAATGGTGACAAAAACAAGGCAACAAAAATGAGTGAAAAGTGGCTAAAATGAGCAAAAAGCAGATAAAACTGGCAAAAATGGGCAAGAAAAAATGGAAAACAGTGGTATTAAATGGCAAAAGTATGCTTAAATAGGCCAAATATGGTGAAAGGGCAAAAAAGGGCAAACTAGGAGGAAAATGAGGCCGCGATTTTGGGGATACCAGGGGGTTAAATAAAACTCAATAAAATTCTGAAATATTTCTGTAAACAAAAGTAAATAATTATGTGCATTTTTAACTCTGTTACATTTGGATAATAATAAAGGTGTTAACACAATATGTAAATATTCCAGTCTGTAAAACACAAACGGCAGGTTTCAGCCCAGAAATGGCCATAAACAGAGATTATCTGTCAGAGACACGGTGAGATGAAGGTCAGATAGAGAGCTGCTCTAAAGGCTGATTTATCAGAAATACAGAGAGAATAACCTGATGGTGTGTTTGTGATTCTGCTGTGGGGGAAATGAAACCCATTATTAACAGGAAAACTTCCTCATCAACAGCTCAGTGAGGAAGAAGAGGGGCCCATTGTTCCCATACAGCAGATCCAGTTTAAATAAAGTTACTGAAACATGTTTAGACTTCATCAGACCAGTTTGTCTTTATTTCAACACAGAGGTGGTATTATAGACCAGGTTTATATCAGTGAACAGGATGATAGTTAACCAAGGCCTTTTGGCCTCAAACTAAGAGAGGTTGGCATTGGACCAGATAAGCCTCAGGGGGCATGGCCTGATTATTTTACTGCTGTCTAATGCAGTGATCATCAACTGGTGGCCCGGGGGCCACATCAGGCCCCCCATATCTTCCCATTCGGCCCTCAGAACATTATCAAATTCAAAATATGTGCAGAGGAAAGAGTCTAGATCAGTGTTACTTAACCAAAGAGCCAAATTGTTTAAAAATACCTTTGCACTGGGCCACCATCTAAGTGGTAAAAAGCAATAAAAATGGCTTAAGTAGCATTTAAAGTAAATCAAAGGTGGCAAAAATGATCAAAAAGCAGGAAAAATGTGAGAAAAGGGGCAAAAATGTGGAGGAAAAGGTGGAAAAAGGGTCAGAAAATAGCAAAAACAGGTGAGAAGTGACAAAAAAATTAGTTACGGGGGAAAAATGGTCCCAAAGTGGCAAAAACATGGCAAAAAATGAGGGGAAACAGACTAAAATGGGCAAAAAGCAGTCAAGAGTGGCAAAGATAGGCAAAAACTAGGAAACAAGTGGTATTTAATGGCAAAAGGTAGCTTAAATGGGCGAAAAATGGTGAAAAGGGGCAAAAATATCAAAAAAAAAATGTGGAAAAAGGGTCCAAAAATAGCAAAAATGGATAAGAAATTACAAAAGAATGAGTAAGAGGTGGCAAAAAATGGTCCAAAAGTGGCAAAAAAATGGGTGGAAATTAACTAAAATGGGTAGAAAGCAGTCAAGAGTGGCAAAAATGGGTAAACAACAAAAAAAGAACAAAGTGGTATTTAATAGCAAAAGGTAGCTTAAATGGGTGAAAAATGGTAAAAATGGTTAAAAAAAAATGGAAAGAAGTTGCAAAAAGAAGTGGCAAAAATTGACAAAAAATAGAAAACAAGTAGTATTTAATGGCACAATATAACTACAATCTGAAGCCATAAAAATAAGTTAAAGATGGCAAAAATGGTTAAAAAGCAGCAAAAATGGATGAAAATGAGCGAAAATGGGAAGAAAAGGTTGGAAAAAGTCACAAAGTAGCAAAATTTAGACATTACAAAAAAAATGAGTCAAAGAGGCAAAAAAAGGTCCAATGGTGGCAAAAACAAGGCAACAAAAATGAGTAAAAAGTGGCTAAAATGGGCAAAAAGCAGATAAAACTGGCAAAAATGGGCAAGAAAAAAGTGCTATTAAATGGCAAAAGTATGTTTAAATGGGCCAAATATGGTAAAAAAGGGGCAAAATGGGATGAAAGTGGCTAAAAGAAACGGCCAAATGGGGAAAAAGGAGGAAAATGGCAGTGTTTAATAGCAAAAGGCAGCTTAAATGGGTGAAAACTGGCAAAAATGGTGAAAAGGGGCAGAAAAGCTTCCCTTTTTCAAGGTTTTCTGGGGGAGTAATATTTAAAACTAAGACATTAAAAAGCCACAAATAATCACTAAAGAGCCACACGATGAGTATCACTGAACTCATGTAACTTTTTTATTTACAGTAATAACCCCCCCCCACTAGGAGGAAAATGAGAGAGATTATCTGTCAGAGACACGGTGAGATGAAGGTCAGATAGAGAGCTGCTCTAAAGGCGCCATGGACCCCCACTGCGCCTGAAGGTGGCTGAACACAGCCATGAACATGTGCAGTGCAGACAGGGCTGCCCATAAGGGGGGTTAAAGGGGAGAGCTTTCAGGGACCCAACCAAACTGGGGGTCAGCAAAATCCTGGTCTATTGTAAAGCTAAGCTGTGGTATCCATATCTTATATTTAACCTGAATAATAACCACTCTTATCGAAGAAACAAATATATATTTTTATTCATTTGTGTAGTAAGTAGTCTGCTTAAAAATATAAATCCCTTTTCTATAAAAAACAGGCTTAAAACGGGTTAATAATGGCAAAAAATGGTAGATAAGGTGGTAAAATTGGATTTTAAAAGTAGCAGAAATGGGTTAGAAGTGTAAAAAATTAATTAAAGTGGCACAAAAATCACCAAGAAATGGCAAAATGGTTTAAAGTGGCAAAAATGGGCACATAAAGTGGTAAAAGAGGATTAAAAAGTGGCTGAAATAGTTTAAAGTGGCAAAAAATATGTGGAAATGTGGTTAAATAGGATGAAAAACTGCTATAAATGGGCATAAAAGGGTTTACTGATGCAGAAATTAGCTGAAATGGGTTAGACTGGAATAGTGCTCATATCAAATAGTAAATTGTAGTTAAAAGGGCATAAAATGTGGTAAAGCTGGGTTAATAGTGGCAGTAATGGGTCAACAGAGGCAACAACAGGCAGAAAGAGGCAAGAAATGGTTTAGAAATGGCAAAAATGGGCAGAAAAAAAGTGGTGGAAAGTGTTTAAAATTTGACAAAAATGTGTTTTAAGCCACATAATGTGCCAAAATTGGCAAAATTGGTGGGAAAAGTGATGAAAACCAGTTAAAATTGGGCAAAATTGGTGTAAAGTGGCAACAGTGTAATTTAAAAACTATTCTTAGTTTCTTCAAGGCATCTGGAGACCCCTCTCAGTGTCTCGCGACCCTCAATGGGGTCCCAACCCCAAGGTCGAGAACCACTGCTGTAATGCATGGGTGTCAAACCAAGGCCCGGGGGCCAAATCTGGCCTGTGGTATAACTGGTCCACCAGTATGAGGTCTGCAGATTTCCTCCAGTTTAAATATATAAAAGTAACCTTGATGATTTAAAATATCCTTAAGTCATAAAAATAGAAAAACTAAAAAGTAAACATTTATAGGATAAAAAGTCAGGCATGTGGGGGAAAAAATCATTTGTGGTTTTATTTCCTACTCCAATATTGCATCTCAGAACATTTTCAATTCATAATCTAACTTTTATCACACATGTTGACCTTTTTATATTCAGAAATCTTAATTTTAGGTCATATTTTGACCTTTTTAACTAAATATTTTAAATTTCATTGCATATTTGACCTTCCAGTTCCTAACTTTGACTTTTAATCTCATATTTTTACCTGTTAGACTCAAAATTCATGATTTGAACTCATAGTTTGACCTTTTAAACTCATTATTTTGACTTTCCATCTCATATATTTACTTATTAAAACATTATTTTGACTTTTAATATCTTTATACCTCTTGAACTCATTCATTCAAATTTTTAATCTCAGAGTTTGAGCTCTTAAACTTATCATTTTTACTTTTTTACATTTCAGAAGGTTATTTTCCTATAATTTGTCACTGGTAAAAATGAGGTTGACAGTTTATGGTTAAATGTTGACCCTGTTCGGCCCTCAGGTTAGACCTAAACTCAGAATCCGGCCCCTGCAGTGATTGAGTTTGACACTCCTGCACTAAAGAGTCAGAACCTTCTCATTCATGAATCTTAAAAATCAAACAGTTTCAACATATCAGACGTTCTTTTAACAACAGTCTGCAAACGTCTGGGCAGTGAGGAGACCAGCTGATGGGGTTTTGGAGAGCAGTGTTGTCCCATTCTTGTCTGATGTAGCATTCTAGCAGCTCGACAGTCCTGGACGTTGACTTCTGTTTTGTTTACATCTTACACAGCGACCCAACTTTTTTGGAACTGGGGTTTCTAAATAATAAGAGTTTGTGTTTTTTGTAAGTCTGAGAAAGAAAAAGTAGAAGAGAAGAGAGGAAAGGAGCAGTCTGAGGTTCCTTCTCGGCTTACGGTTATTAAAGATGCTCCAGCTTCTCTGATCTCTCTGGGAGTTAGCATTTATGTGGTTTTATAAGCGACCTTTACACTGTAAAGACATGGATGTAGCTTTTAGCCTCTTTTTACATTTGTTTGATTAAATATTTGTTAAAGAATGTCCTGCGCTTTTATCTGGGTGTAATCATGAGTCACAGTCGTTATTCTCCATGTTTAATCGAGTCCTAAACTCACCTCAGCTCCACACCCTCGTGAACACACACTCAGCTGACTGAATGTTTATCTGCAGATTTACAGACTCAGACTTCCTACAACCTGTGGCTCGGCCTGACGCTCGCCCTGCTCTCCGCCTTCCTGATTGGAGGAAGCGTCATCTTGAAGAAGAAAGCTCTCCTCCGATTGGCCAGCAACGGACACACCAGAGCAGGTGAGCCCAGGAGGATGTCCGACCGTGTCTTTCTGATGTTGGTTTATTTAGAAGACGATGAAAAATCAGGAGTAACTCTTGTTATTCGACTCAGAGTCACTGACATTATGATGGCCTCTGATGCTGGAGAATGTTCTATCTTAGTGCTCCTCGACCTGAGCTCCGCATTCGACACTGTGGATCACAGCATCCTGATTGACAGACTGAGACAGTGGGTGGGTGTGACTGGAAGTGCGCTTGACTGGTTCTTCAGTTACCTTTCAGAACGGTCTTTCTCAGTGTCAGTTGGCCCCTACCTTTCTGAATCTTGTCTGTCATGTGGTGTGCCTCAAGGTTCTGTCCTGGGCCCCACTTTATTTTCTATGTATATGCCACCATTAGGTCATGTAATTCGCAAATTTCAGGGAGTATCTTATCATCTTTATGCTGATGATGTTCAGTTGTGAATTTCTTTTAAGCCTGATGATGTGTGTGTAAGGTTAATGAACTGCTCAACTGTCTGTCTGCTATTAAGGACCGGATGGATAATAATTTCCTTCAGATCAACACAGAAAAAACAGAGATCTTATCATTGCCCCAGACAGCATTGTGTCCGAGGTTCTTCAGTGTATTGGGCCCCTTTCTTCCTCAGTCAAAGCAAGTCTGAAAAATCTTGGGGTAATTTTTGCCCAGCCAATGTTTTTTGATCAGCATATCAAATCACTGTCCTGTTCATGTTTCTTTCATTTCAGAAACATAGCTAAACTAGAGTTAGAAATGCTAATTCATGCTTTCATCTCTTCACGTCTAGGTTACTGTAATCCCCTCTTTACCCGCCTCAGTTAACCCTCTCTTAACAGCCTGCCGTTGATACAGAATGCTGCTGCTAGATTCTTCACCAGGTCCAACAGATTATCATGACCTCTAACTTACGTTCTGCTGCTTCAATTAAGATTTTGAAAAAGCAGCTGAAAATGCATCTTTTTAAACTGTCTTTTGATCATTTGTTGTAATTTTGTATGTTTGTACTAATTCTGTCTTTTATTCTCGCTCTTTGTGTGTATTTTTGCTGTTTTATTATTTTGTTTTGTAAAGCACTTTGTGACTTGCTCTATGAAAGGTGCTATATGAAATAAATTTTGCTTACTTACTTATTCAGTTTTTTCTGTTTGTGACAGAAAATGGAAACAATGAAAACAAACAAACAAACAAACAAAAAAATGAGCCATTTCCTAATTTTTTCAATTTTGGGCAAATAAACAAAAATCAAATAATTTTTTTAAGGGTCAAAATTTTTTTCATGTGACCCATTGGGAAAGGTGGAAATTTCAAAATAAAAGCCCTCATATCAAAATGTAAGCTGTCCAAGCCAACATTTACCTGTTAGCCCGATTGTTTGTTTGTTGCTCTTATTATTTCTTTATCTATTCACTTATATATTATGTACACACACTAATAAATAAAGTAATAAATAAACTTTTCCACCAAACATTACAATCATAAATTGAAAATCGAGGTCCTGCTGTGTACATAGATAAATACCTCTAGCAGTTTAAGCGTATTTATTTATATAAATGTATTTTCTTCCTAACAGTAATGTGGTCCATTAACTCAGCGGTACTTTAACAGTTGACATTATTGTTGATGCATTATATAGAGCAAATAGGCTTATTATTATACTGTCAAACACAGTGGATGGCTATGTAGGCTTAAATATTAACATGAGGGCTTTTATTTTGAAATGTTAACCTTTCCCAATAGAAATGACTTCCTTTTCCTCAACTGTTTCCTTAAAACAAGAAAACTGAATAACTGAATTTAAAAAAAAACGAACAAAAACGTCCCCTTTTAATGTTTTTCCTGTTATTTCCAAATTTGTGTCAAAAACTAAAAAAATGGAATAATGAGACGTTCCGCCTGTTTTTGACTCTGGTTTCAACCAGGACATGGATCTGCTAGAAAATACACTGACCCTGACCGTGACTAGGACTCTGTTTCTGTTTCCTGAACAGTCGGTACCATGACGGCCATCTTTGAAAGATCTTGTTCAGGATAAAGCTAATGCGATGGATTGTCCGAGCCTGAGACTCTTGTTCTTGTTATGGATTATTTAAGGTGACTTCCTTGATGAAGAAGATAATTCTGAGGAGTCTGAGGAATGAGACACATGAGCGTCTGTCAGCTAGAACCTGCTCTGCCATTGTTTGGTTCCAGTATATCAGCCGTGACAGAGATAACAGATCTGATCCTGACTCTCGTTTCCTGTCTGATATCAAACAGAAAGTGGCTCAGCTCAGACCAACCAGTTTCTGTTTGATTTTATCAGGAAAGTTCAGCTGATTCATGGAATCTAAACGTTTCTAACAAGAAAAGCAGAAAACATTCAGTGGAGCTGTTAAAAGCTGGTATCCTCTGTGATCACTGACTCCAGTACAAGCTTGACTTATCCAAGGTTTTAATATTTAGGCTGGAAATTTAAATTTACCATGGTTATAACTTTGAATATTTACAGTTTAAAGTCATAAAAAACAACTAATAAGAGTTGAATGTTCTTGTTTGTTCTCCAACAATGATTGTCAAATCTCATAAACCCATATCTGATTCCCAATAGAACAGAAACAACACATCAGATGTTAAACTGAGACATTTTAACATTTCAGGGAAATATTAGCTCATTTTGAACTTGATGGCAGCAACACATCTAAAAAAAAAGTAGGAACAGGGCAACAAAAGGCTGGAAAAGAAGCAGCTGGAGGAGCATTTTACAGCTAATCAGGTGAACTATCATCAGGTCAGTCACATGACTGGGTATAAAAGGAGCATTTTAGAGAGGCAGAGTCTCTCAGAAGTAAAGATGGCAGAGGTTCATAATGGAACAATTTCAGATAAATGTTCCTCAAAGTAAAAAAGTGAAGATTTTGAATCTCCCTCCATCTACAGTCCATAATATCATCAACAGATTCAGAGAATCTGGAGAAATCTCTGGGAGCAAGGGCCAAGGCTGAAGGGGCCCTCAGGGGCCACTGCATTAAAAACAGGCATGATTCTGTAGTGAAATCCCTGCATGGGCTCAGGAACACTCCAGAAATCGTCTGTCAACACAGTTGGCCGTGCCATCCACCAATGACAGTTAAAGCTGGATGATGGAGAGAAGAAGCCATATGTGAACAGGATCCAGAAACACCGTGGCCCGTCTTCTCTGGACCAAAGCTCATTTAACATGGACTGAGGAAACATGGAAAACTGTTCTGTGGTCAGAGGAAACATGGAAAAGTGTTCTGTGGTCAGAGGAAACCACAGACGCCATGTCCTGTGGACTAAAGAGGAGAGGGAGCATCCAGCTTGTTCTCCTGGCTCAGGTCTAAAGCCTGCATCTCTGATGGTATGGGGTTGCATTAGTGCCTATGGCGTGGGCAGCTCTAACATCTGGAAAGTAGAGAGAGCTTTTAGAGTAACATATGCTCCCATCCAGACAATGTCTCTGTCAGGGAAGGCTGCCACTATTTCAGCAAGAAAATGTTAAACCACATACTACATCCATCACAACAGCATGGCTTCACAGGAGAAGAGTACAGGTCCTGAACTAGTCTGCCTGTAGTCCAGACCTTTCACCAATAGAAAACATTTGGAGCATCAGAAAAGGAAGAAGACCCAGGACTGTTGAGCAGCCAGAATCCTACATCAGACAAGAATGGGACAACATTCCTCTCCGTCAGCTGGTCTCCTCACTTCCCAGACGTTTACAGACTGTGATACAGACAATGATAAACATGACCCTGTCTCTACTTTTTTTGAGATGTGTTGTTGCCTTCAAATTCAAAATAATATAATAATACTTTTCATGAAATGGTCAGATGTCTCATTTTTAACATCTGATATGTTGTTTCTGTTCTGTTGTGAATCAAATCAGGGTTCATGAAATCTGACAATCATCGAATTCTGTTTAATTTACATTAAATACAGCGTGCCAAGTTTTTTAGAATTAGGATTGCATTTGTTTTTCATAATGAGAAGAAAAGTCTTTCCTCTTCTCATCTAATGACAACAACCTAAAAAGTATTTCAGAGAAGTTAACATATTTTTCTAACATTCCTTTCCTTTTTTATATAAACTATAACACTTTATCTTTTTCAGGTGATGGAGGCCACGGCTACCTGAAGGACTGGCTGTGGTGGGGAGGCCTGTTAACCAGTAAGAATTTAATTTTTATTATCTATAACCCTCAGTTCTGTGTGAATATCTGGAGTTAGAGAAGCAGGAAATAACTCCCATGATTCCCCACATCTGATGTCATTATTTTGACTGAGAGGATGTACTGTTATGATCTCTGTTCTCTGTGCTGATCTATGAAACTGTGACAGGAAGCACATTTTCCCTGAATTAAAAAAACGTTCACCTATCATCTGGTGTTCTACTAGACCTCTTCATGTCTCTCTCTGCAGTGGGAGCAGGAGAAGTGTGTAACTTTGCTGCCTACATGTTCGCTCCGGCCACGCTGGTGACTCCGCTGGGCGCTCTGAGCGTGCTCATCAGGTAGCTCCATCACGCTCTCAGAGTTCACGTTTCTGCTCTTTATCAGCAGAGTAAACACAGACCAGATAAAGGTCAGACCAACAGGCAGAACCTGGACTCTGGAGTCTAAACTCTCAGAATATATAGAGACATCTTTCTGTTTCTGTGTCTGTTTGATTCAAGGATAGATTAACTTATACTCTGTGTGTTTTACAGTGCAGTTCTCTCCTCCCACCTGCTGGGGGAGGTGTTGAACGTGGTGGGGAAGCTCGGCTGTCTGCTCTGCGTGCTCGGAAGCGTCTTGCTGGTTATCCATGCCCCACAGGAAAGGGAAGTGACATCACTAGAGGATATGTCCAACAAGTTGCTGGAACCTGGTGAGAGAAGGTTGACCCCTCAGGCCTCATTAGGGTCATTTTTGTCCTTTTCAATTTGATATTTGTAGCATGAAATTTAGTGGAGGTGTGTATCGTTTTCTAAATTTTAAACATTTAAGCCTCATCCATTAAAATGCCACTATAATTTTCTATGTAACTAAAAAGTGACAGTCAGCATGTTAAGGACAAAAGAGTCCCATTAACTCCCATTGTTGGTACTTTTGCCATTATGTAATAAAATCATGTGTTCTGTTGTTTTTGGAGTCAAAATGGAGAAAAGGCTCTAAATTTGCATTTATTTATTTATTTTGCCTCTTCTCCCCAGGTGTACTAACGGTTGTTTTTAGGTTTCCTGGTGTACTAACGTTGTTGGTTTTTTTAGGTTTCCTGGTGTACTAACGTTGTTGGTTTTTTTAGGTTTCCTGGTGTACTAACAGTGTTGTTTTAATGTTTCCTGGTGTACTAATGGTGTTGGTTTTTTAGGTTTCCTGGTGTACTAACAGTGTTGTTTTAATGTTTCCTGGTGTACTAACGGTGTTGGTTTTTTAGGTTTCCTGGTGTACTAACGCTGTTGTTTTTAGGTTTCCTGGTGTACTAACAGTGTTGGTTTTTTAGGTTTCCTGGTGTACTAACAGTGTTGTTTTAAGGTTTCCAGGTGTACTAACGGTGTTGTTTTTAGGTTTCCTGGTGTACTCACGGTGTTTTTCAGGTTTCCTGGTGTACTAACGTTGTTGTTTTTAGGTTTCCTGGTGTACTAATGGTGTTTTTCAGGTTTCCTGGTGTACTAAAGGTGTTGGTTTTTTAGGTTTCCTGGTGTACTAACGTTGTTGTTTTTAGGTTTCCTGGTGTACTAACAGTGTTTGTTTTTTAGGTTTCCTGGTGTACTAATGGTGTTTTTCAGGTTTCCTGGTGTACTAACAGTGTTTGTTTTTTAGGTTTCCTGGTGTACTAAAGGTGTTGGTTTTTTTAGGTTTCCTGGTGTACTAACGTTGTTGTTTTTAGGTTTCCTGGTGTACTCACGGTGTTTTCAGGTTTCCTGGTGTACTAAAGGTGTTGGTTTTTTTAGGTTTCCTGGTGTACATGACCCTGGTGTTGTTGCTGTGTGCCGTGCTCGTGCTGTATTTCTCTCCACGGGTCGGTCGCTCTAACATCCTCGTCTACATCAGCATCTGCTCGCTGCTTGGAGCTTTCACTGTCTCCTCTGTGAAGGGCCTCGCCATTGCCATCAACACTGGTAGGAGCCAGAACAAGAAAACAATAGACAAAGCATTTTTACACTAGTGCTTTCCACTTGGTTTAAATTACAGAGATAAATGTTTAATTTTTTGGGGTTTTTTTGTCTATTCATGTAGTGGTTTATGATATTTCTGTGCTTGCCAATCCCCTCACCTGGATCCTGCTGGTCACTCTCATCGTCTCCATAGTAACACAGGTGAGCTGTTAGTTTTAGAGCTGAGTCAGAGGAAATATGTTTTAGTGTGATTTTACAGTACAGGATCTTAAGTCTGATGTGTAATCAAACAATAAATCACGGAAGCCCTAAGAGGACATGAACCTGTTACAACAGGAGCATTTTGTGATTTATGCTTCTGCAGGGGGAGGAGCTACAGTGAAAAAGTACAGACATATGTAATCATGGTCCTTTTAACACCCACAGGTGAACTACCTGAACAAGTCTCTGGACACCTTTAACACCCTGCTGGTCTACCCCATCTACTACGTCCTCTTCACCTCCGTGGTTCTCTGCTCCTCCATCATCCTCTTCCAGGAGTGGAGGAGCATGGCTACTGTGGACGTGGTCACCACGCTGGGAGCCTTCATAGTCATTGTAGTGGGCGTGGCCATGCTCCACCTCTTCAGAGACCTGCAGGTAGGTGCTCCATGCTTGACTTATTTATGTTGTTGCTTATATTCAGCTTCAGCAGAGGGTAGGTCATGCATGTTTCTGGTAGTTCTTTGTGCTTGTCAAACAGCCTTAGAGGATGAATGCCAACATGAGTCTGATCCAGTTAAGATAATGGAAAAGCAGAGCTTTAGGTCCACACTCATTGTAGACACACCTGAATGTGCACTGAAACGGTTCCACATCTAAAAGCTCTGACAGCAAACAGAGGAGGTCTGGGGTCAGTGGAGTTTACAGCCGTCTGATTTCTAATCAAAATGAAAAATCCAAAATCAAGAAAGAAGCCGTTTCCAGATAACTCTTTAAAATGGGAAAGCAAACATGAAAAAATAAGTGCCCTGGGGGCTTTCAGGAAGTTTAGTTTAAAATCAGCATCAAGAAGTGGGGGAAAAAAAAAAAAAAAGTTTTTTTCATTTTCCATTTCTCTGTTTGTTTAACAAAAAAAACAAGAATGAGTAAAAAAAAAGTTATTTTCAAAGGTTTTACATTTCTCTTTTTTGATTTTACATAAAAATGTTTTTTACTTTTTATTTATTATTTTTGTTCTGATTGGAAAAACGGAGATCATAGAGTGGAAAACTGGTGACGATACGTTTTTCAAGAACACACCTGCACCTCCAAACATAAAAGTAAGATTTAAAAAAAAAACGTATTAAATTATTTAATTTACTAATTTATTTAAAAAATACAGAAATTGAAAATGGAAAACAAAACAGGGATATTTTTTTGTATTTTTATTTTATTTTTTTATATTTTCAGTTTTCTCACAAACCAGCTGACAGGACCAAGAAGACATTTTTCTCTGGTTGGCGTTAAACACCCTGACTATCTGGGATACCGTCTTCAGGATTAAACTGGATGTTTGCATACGACACATACTAGCAGAAATTAGGACCCCTTCAACTGATGTGATCTAAAGTGTTGGAAGATGTTTTCACAGCCAACAGAGCTTTATTTTGAAATAGGAATTCCAGAATCAAGAAATAAGCTGTTTCCCAATTAACCTTTATTCAAAAAACATGGAAAATATGGAAAATAAACCTGCCCTATGCCTTTCCTGGCAGTTTGATATTAAATTTAGAATTAAAGAACGATGTATGAAAAACTAACCATATTTCGTTTTCCTGTCTCTTGTTTTTGATTTTCCAAAAGTAAATAAATCTGACTGCTTTTATGTTCAGATCAGAAAAAATATTCAAGTGATTCACAGCTAATTTTCTGAGCACAACACCTGCACCAGGTAAACAAATGAATAAATAAATAGTTTTACAATACCAATGATCTGCTTTTTGTTTTCCTGGTTGAAAATAAAAGGAAAATCAAAAATTGGTCAGTAGCTGGGTTTCCATTACAGTTTTTCGCAAAATAAAAGAAATATTTCTTAAATTTCGATTAAGAACAATTGCGTTTTGAATGCGTTTCCACTGAAGGGAGCTTTGGGCATAGGCCTTGCAATTCTAATAAAATCTCATCTCGTTTGAATCCGCTGCAGGGAAGCTTGTTGGTACGGTTTTGGTTACCTTATGGCGGTTGCCTTAATAATTCTGAACAAAACATGAAGGCAACAGATAATAGTCCAGAGGTAAAATCCGTATGTACGGCAAAAGCCATGCATGAGGGTGTAAGTATGATGTTAAGAAAAGTCTCGTCTCTTCTTCTGTCCACACGAACCACGCCATTTTGTCTTGGAGTGACTGGTCATGTGACACCGTACGTCACATCTTGTGACTGGTAATTGTGGAAAAAAGTGTTTCCATTACACTTTTGCGATAAATTTCTATATCAAAATGCCTGAAAACCTCCTCATGAAAGCGTACAAATTTTTTAGCGATATTTTAGGGTTTTTTCGAAATTCAGGTGTTTCCATTACCAGTTTTTTATTGCACTATTTAGATTTTGCACATTTCCAAGTGTAATGGAAACCCAGCTACTGTGAGAGAAATGGGAACACAATAAAAACCCAACACGGAGCTACCTTAGGCCCACACGGATGAATTCGGGAGTATACACAAAAGTTTTTAGTCATATTGGCGTTTCGAGGGTGTACTTTTTGAAACCGGGTCCCAGAGTGAACAAATCTTTAAACTCTTACTGTTTCGTCCCCATGTGGACAGCCAACCAACCGCATCATAAAATGATTATGTCACACATAGCGTAGCCCACATAAGCCGCGTACGCGGGTCAAACAAAAACAACAGTGGCGGATTACAGGGTTGTGTTCGTGCTGCAGAAGCTACTGAGCTTGTTATGGCTTTATCAGCAGAATCTGATGCTCCTTTACCACCACAGCAGACACCAGGTGTTCTTAGATCCAAAGAGAACAACCAAAAGGGCAACTAGAAGAAAGTTTGGGGCAGTTTTCTGTGATCTTCTCTCTTTTGGTGCAGCGTTACAGCGCCACTTGGCATAGATACTACAGTGTTTTCAGTCGTTTACACAGACATTTCCTGAAACGATCCCGTGTTTACGAAAAACTTTTATGGAAATATATCGTTTTCGTCTCCATGTGGAGGGGCCTATAAGGGCCAAGAGCACTTTCTTCTGTTTGGCCCTCCTGTTGGTTGTTTGCAGTCATATGATCCAGATGATGCCTGAAAGTCAGGTGGGGGCAGGAAGTAAAGGGCAGCGGTTAGAATCATTGTTAACGGAGGAAAGTTAATCTGTTAAAGCTCTAGGTGGCGCTGCAGTTATCATAATTTCTGCATCCATTGGCTAAGATCCCTTCACTTTACTGTGAAGGGCGGAGCAGAGAGACAAGTCTTCATCATCAGTCCTAAACCCTCATCTCTGTGCAGAGGTGAAAGGACAACTCTGAAATCACTTTTTAAACACTGCTTTATTTGATTTTAAATAATATACAGTACAAATAATGAAAGGTACCGGCTAAAGGAGAAACAACACATCATTTTTTCATTACCCAAAATAAACCATTTATGCATCGTTTAAACCACTCCTAGTTCTGCTTGAGGTTTCTGTCTGCTAAGGGAGGTTTTTACTCTCCACTGTCGTTTTTCTGAGTGTTCCTCGAGGCGATGCTCAGGGTGGATTAATGTAGGATCTTTGTGAGCAACACAACAAAGAGGAGGTTTGATATTATCTCTGCAGCTTCTTATGTACTTAAACGTGCTTTAATGTCTCCCAGGTGACGATGAAAGAGCTGACCAATCAGCTGTCTCAGCCGGTGGAGAGGGAGGAGCTCTCAGCCAATGGGGGACCGGCAGTTGAAGGAGGGAGGAGTCGGAATAAAAAAGAGGATAAATACGGACTGATGGACAACATGATGATAGAGAGTCTTCCTCCTATGAGAGAGGACGGACCCAGAGTCTTCATCATCAGCTGAGAGACACCAACGAAGAAGAAGAAACACAGACACAGGTTTGTGTTTCCTGTCTGGACTTTGTAGTCCACACTGATCTGATGTGTAGTCCTGACTCTGACGATGATGTGCACTGATTTAAAGGTGTGGTCCTCTGGTTTGACGGCATTAGGGTTCAACTCTGAGGTCCATCAGCTCTCAGTGACCAGCTGCTGGTCCGGTTTAGACTTCATCTCTTTCTATGCAAAACATCTTCACATCTACTACCAATGTTCTTTTTAGATACATTTTATGAAGTGCCTTTTTTCAAAAATGTCCAGCAGAGGATTAGGGTCACTTAAAGTCAGAATTCTGACCCTAAAGGACTTTGCACACGGAGTCTGTCTGATTTTTTGCATGTTAAAAAAGAAAATTGATCTCTTATGTTAGATTGATAACAGCTGGATCTTTGGCCCATGATTATTTTATCCAGTCAGGTTTGATTTTTTTTTTTGCATCAGTCATTTAGATGGTGATTGCTGCTCTCCTCTCTAGCACTGAAACTTAAAACTCATCCCCCACTGGATTTCTGACCATTACCTCCCGCAGTGCGTGCCATCCCCTTCTGCCCAATCACAACAAAAGTGTCAAATTATTTTAATTTAATGTCCGTTACTCAGATAGAAACACATTTTTATGTTGGTAAAAACACACCATTCAATAAATCAGTGACATAAATTTATGAATGAGGGAAATAATCAGAAATATTTACCCTACGCTCTCACAGGTAACGGTGGTGTCTTACCTGGTAGGTAGCAGTAGTTCCTGCCCTTTTTTCCTCCGACCCCCCAAAAATTACAAATCTGACATAAAGACTCAAACCAGCAGCAACCTTCTGATGCCACCTGATCCCTCGTCCTTCTGGAGATGAGCAGTAAATAAATAATCAGCGGTATTTTTCAGGTAGCCGTGTAACCGGAGAGCAGGGATGTCTGCAGGCGCTGGGAAACTTGAAGATGAGAGAGTGCTTGTTCCAGGAGCTCTCCTGTTTTAATAAAAAGACCAGAAAATAGCCTTCAAAGGAAAAATAAAGACTTGAAACTAAGGTCCACAGCAGGGGTGTCAAACTCAAGGCCCAGGGGCCAAATCTGGCCTGTGGTACAGTTATACCCGCCCCCCAAGATAGTATCACATTTTAACTCTAACTGGCCCACCAGTATGAGGTCTGCAGATTTCCTCCAGTATAAAGATGTAAACTATACCTGGATGATTAAAAATATCTGTAACCCTCACTCCCTTGTAATTTTAAGCATGGTTGAGGCCAGTGTGTCCAGAAATCAGACATGCAGATAAGTGTTAATAAAATAATCATTTTTCAACATTTTTTTTTACTTTTACTGCTTCAAATCTCTTCAACAATTTCAACCCTGACCACTAAAAAATAATATTTTAAAAAATTCAATGTTACACTCTTTTTATGCCAGTTATTGTACACTATGCCTATGACTTGGATTCAGTGAGATAGCGTCCATGCTAAACAGATGAGTCTATCGGAGCCAAAAACATGCCAGTTTTACCATCCTTTTCTCCAGCCTCCTCCTCTACCAAATCATATGCAAGCGAATGCATTTGTTCATGTTAGGTTTATTTCCTGTACAGGCATGAAAAAATCAGAGGAAATATGTAGGACATGAATCACGAACACGCGCATTTCCACCGCTAACCAAAATGTGAACGCGATTACGCTCATTACACGTATATATAGATATACTGCATATTTGAGATATGATATATTCTCTCCTATTGATGGAAAGGACCCGTGCATCCTCATGCATGTCCATCCACTTGCTATGAAGTGAGGGCAAAGTTAAAATTGTCCAAATGTCACCCTTTCTTAGTCTCAGACTGCAGAACTCAGAAGTAGCATTTTCGACTGTGAACACTCCACTTACGGCATGTCCGGCTGTAAACATAGATGCAGATTCACACCCGAGCACACATGCAGGAGCACACAAACTTTTCCTTACACATGTAGCCCACTCTCAGACATCCATATCTAGTGGCACGAATCGTTTCATTTAATTCTGATGATGTTTAGTGGGTGAAATAGCGCTTCAAACACTCTGAGTCCATGTAAGAAGTTCGCGTTGCCGAAGGGGTTAAAATGGTGCTCTGGCACCATCTGCTGGATCACTGTGGAATGGTGAAATTTAGAGCCCTGGTGATCGAGTGACTGCATAGAAAAGGTTGCTGTATGCTGTTTTTGGTGCCATAGACACACAGTCAAAAAGTGTGTTTTAATGGAAGTCCATTGTCCAGATTTTGGAAAAACAAGGATGGATGGAGCTATTTGGCGTCAGTAGAGTTCTATGGGCAACACAGAAAAATAATAACTTTGGCCAAATTTGATGCCTCAATCTATGAAAATGTGACTATCAACTCAAAATAATAATGATAAAAATGATGACTGTCCTCAAAATGGACATAGTAGGATCCGAGGGTTAAGTCATCAAATTTAGAGTCAAAAGTGAAAACAATTAGATATTAATTTGTGTTTTCATTTCCAATTTTCAATTTTGCATCTTAAAATTACAACCTAAACTTAGGATATCATATTTTTATTTCATATTTTGACCCTTTCAATGAATATTTTTGGTATTTTAAACACAAAATTTTTGATTTCATCTCATATTTTACATTTAAAATTCACAAATATTAATTTTACCTCATATTTTGATCTTTAAAACTCATGATTTTGATTTTTCTCTCATATTTTGGCCTTCTAAACTCACAACTTTTAATTTCATATTTTCATATTTCACCTTTTAAATTCACAGCTGTGAATTTTGTCTCACATTTTGATCTTTTACATTCATGATTTTGACTTTCGGTCTCATATTTCTGCCTTATATATTATTTTTCTATTCTGTTTTTCTTTTTGTGTTTTTACCTTTTGAACTAATAAGTTTGTCTTTTTACTTCAGATTTGAGCGTTTAACTGATCATTTTGACTTTTTTATGTTGATATTTATAGTGTTTATCATCAGAGCTAAGTTGTTTTTAACTTTCCATAATTCATCACTAGTGAAAATGAGGTTGACAGTTTTTGGTTAAAAAGGTGACCCTGTTAGGCCCTCAGGTTAGACCTGAATCCAGAACCCGGCCCCTGCTGGGATTGAGTCTGACACCCCTGGTCTCCAGTCTGTGAGTCTGCAGCCACACAGTCAGTGGCTAACTTGGTTCAGAATGTGCCAGAACTGTGGCATGAATGTGAGATTGTTCGTATTCAGAGGCTGCAGTGCTCCAAGCTCCACTGTTGTGGTGCATGTCTCTCTTCAGCTCTCCTTTCAAAATAAAAAACAAAAAGCCTAAAAATAAAAGACTGCCAACACTGACCCTGAGGAAATCATGAGTCAGGATTTACACCTCTTATTGGTTATGATATAATGATAAATAATTATCTTATGAAATATCTCTTTAAATAATAAATATTTATAGAAAAACGATGATTTATTTTATCTTGTATATTTTTTCAAATTCATGTGTTTTTATAATTTAATTTTTGGACTAAATAAAAAATACTTCAGTGCTAATCTGGAGTTTTCTGCCGTCAAACTAGAGGCTCTAAAATCAAACGGATGTTTAAGTTTGTAAGAACAGGAAAAGGAAATATCTGAAATACGATCTTAGGGAAAAACGTCAGAGAAATAGGTGTTTTTTCCACGCGTCCACCTGTATGTGGACAAGGTCCTAAACTTTGAGCCCCCCTCTGCTGACGGCTGGAGTTTATGACGCTGCCAGAAGACTCACATACCCATCATTCAATGCTCTTTAACTCTGTAATAACTTTATTGATGTTAACAAGATAAGGCAAACACAGGAAGTTCCAGCGTTTCCAGAATAGCTGTGTCTGCATTGAATGATGGTTTTAGGAGTGTGTGTCTGCAGCTGAAACATTCTGTTCATGAAGCTCAGAGGGAGAACTTTCCACTCTCACTTTGTCTACAAACTGAAACCATCACTGTGAATGTCCAGGTTCATTACTGTACTCTGCATTAAAGCTCATTGTTCTCTAAGGCCACGCTGGTTTGACTTCTTGAATCATTGATGGGGGGAGGGGGGGTTGATGTGTAATCGATAGTTTAACTGCTCAGAGGAAGCAGAGACACGGTTTACCGACATATGAAGGAAAAGATTGAGGCATACAGCTTCCTAGCTCAACGTTTAGCCCAGGCCAGACCAAACAAGTCGAGCTAAGAGAGACTCACGCTGCTGCAGCTGTGGTCAAGAGTACCTGGATGCAGCTGAGGACCTCCACTTCACATCGGAAGATGGAAAATCGCCTCCACATCTCGTCTTCTAATACCGGAAGTCGCTTGAACTGAATGTCGTCTTCTCTGTTTTCTCTGCGTGTTGCCTCCATATTAATAGAAGCAGGTCTGCCAAGTAAGGAAATACAAGTCGACGAAAAATATGTGAGTTTCAGACTGAAAAGGAGCGATGGCATTACAGTACTTTTAATGAATCGATTTATGATCCAAATTCAAGCATCACTGAGCACAGACATGATACGGGACAGGAGATGGCTGGCTGGCAGGACGCCAATGTCGCCGCCATGTTGCCAGAGGCAAGTCACTGCGTCATCCAATACAGTAGACAAGGAATGTGCACATTTTCAAAATAAAACGCTCAAACATTTATACCAAATGATCCATATAAACCCATTAAAGCCTGAAAACACAAATTATAGCCAGAATATTTTAATTTTTCGGAAATGAAATGTTTATTTCACTTTCTACAGAAATCCAAAAAAAATTCAAATTTCCATAAAATTTCACATGCAGTCCTTAACAAATGTATTAGACCACCCTAACCCTAACCAAAGTAAGGTTTCTGCCACAGCTGCCCTAAATGAACAGCATTGGTAATTACCAAAATCATTTTTGATGTTTCTGCAATGGTTAATACACCAATATGTAGAAGCTCTTTAACCCAAATGATATTTTTAATGCTAAAATAGAATTATTATTGTTATCCAGGAATTTTAAAATTTACTGATTTACAAAAAGTTAAATAATAGTAAAGCACATTAATATTTCTTGATTCATATGTCAAATTATAGTTATTTACTGTCATTCCTGAACAGAAAAATGAGTTTTAGTTGTTGAATGTTATGCTTGATTCATTTCTGACTTCTCAGAGAAGCCCAGTGAACCGGCTCAAATTTGGGTTAATTCAGTTTGAAATTCCTCATTCCTGTTCAAAACGGTAAAACGTGGAGAGCTGACTGAAAATGAAAGAGTCCGCATTAAAGCACTTCATGATGCTGGATGGTCTCTGAGACAAAAATGACAGGTGGGCTAATACATTTGTTAAGCACTCTAATTTTTGTATCTCATTTGATACATTAGGTGTTTTTGGTAACTGATAATCCACTTGATGACATTTTTATCATTTATCAGATTGTATTCAGAAGTTTTTTTTTTAGTAATTTATGATCATATTGATTAGATAGAGGTATCATAAACGTATATATCAATCAAATATCATACAACAGGTTTTAAGGGGTTAAAATAATAACTGAGTGAAACATAAAAGCAGAATCTGCTTTCTTCTATTTTCTCAGTTAAATGAAAAGATGTACTCCATGATTTAAAATAAAATAATTTTATACATAATACAGTTTCATATATGTATATTTTTTTACTTTCAATTTCTCTCTCTCTCTCTCTCTCTATATATATATATATATATATATACATATATATGTATACATGTATATATGTATATATAAATCTGATAGAGATTTTTATTCCACTTGCACATTCCTTGTCTACTGTATTGAATGACATAGCAGACTTGCCTCTGGCAACATGGCGGCGACATCAGCTTTTGGCCAGCCTGCCAATCTCCTGTCACATATTTTGTCTGCACTCAGTGATACGTGAATTTGGATTGTAAATCGTTTTATTAAGATTAATGTGATGTAATTGCTGTGCTTGTTAGTCTGAAAAGTCAGGTATTTTTCGTTTACTTGTATTTCCTTATGTGGTTGACCTGCCTCTACTAATATGGCGGTGATGCACGAAGAAAACAATGAAGAAGTGACTTCCAGTATTAGAAGATGAGATATGGCGTCGATTTTCTGACTTCCGGTGTGAGGTGGAGGTCCTCGGCTGCATTCAGGTCCCTCTCACTGTGGTAAGTAATGATAATAATAATGATGATGATGTGTTCACTCAGACTAAAGGTTTTTATCTACAGTTAGCTGGCTAGCATGACTGTTCAGTTAAACTAAGCGGTGGTTTTTAGTATTTCAGGCCCACAGCTGCAGTCAAACACCATCTAAACTGTAGTTCCTCCCCCTGCTGTCGCTGTGCTGCTACACTGCTGCACGCCTTAAATAAATAGGGCTCAGTGTTGACTGTTTCTGGGTGTTTTCTTTGTCTAGTTTGTCCAGGCTTTGGAGGAGACTCCAAGGACCAAAACAAGGAAAGAACCGTCTTTAAACTGCAAACCCAAAGACCCCACTGTTAGTCAGCTAATCTGGAACTTTAAAGTGCAGCTTTATGAAACATGCATGGTCCCTGCATAGAATAAATGTAATTTCTAATTCAATAACTCTTAGAAAATGTCTTCAAAGTGAAAAAAACAAAGTTAAAACCAAGTAAAAATGTTGTTTTTAGTCCAGAAAGTATCATAATGCAGCTCTTAGGTCCATGTGGCCCACATGAACGGCGACGTTAATGATCTGATCAGTTTTCAGGGTTCAGTGTGACTCGGTGAAACTGTCTTATTGATCGGTCTGATGTTTGAGGAGACTGAAAAAGGAGCTTTTTTGACATCTGTGACATTTTCTCTGGGTCTCTGTGGTTAGTCTGATCTGTAATGAATAAACGAGCAGACTCCTGATCCATCTCTGATTATTAACCTGGAGGTGGCGTGGGCTCTCTGTTGATCTGAAAGGTGATGGTCCACAGATCTCTACCAGAGAGTATACATCAGAAGTCAGAGAATCCCCTCTTAACTGTCATCAACATCAGGCATGTTTGGGTTCTCATGCATCCAGCAGGAAAAATTAAATAAATAAAACTTTAAAAAGTTAAGATGTCAAACTTTTATTAACCCTTAAAGGTTTGATAAAGCCCACAGCTGGCTGTGGCCATATTTAGTACACAGACGTGACTATGGATACAGGAAGTGTCCCTTCCTGTTTGCGAGAAGCATGGAGGTGGGTGCCATCCTGGAGAGGGGTAGGCACAGATCTTAACCCCATAAAACACGGGTCATCAAGTACATCTCCACAAGCGCCAGATTTAGCCTGGACAGAATCTCTGGGGGCCGGACTTTAGAATACACGTTAAATAAATATTTTGGTCTGATTGAAATATTATTGTAGTAGAATTAGTATTTTCTTTCAAAACACAGGACACTTTAGGCATCACCAGTGAGATCCATCCCTATTACCTCTAATGCAGCAGGCCACAAGAAAACAAGCATGACAGCAGGACTGACTGGACCCCTGAAAACCCCCGAGAATGGTTCCTCCCCGAATTGTGATTAAGTACCAATATTAACTCAATTTTGCCACTTTTCTTCTATTTTTGCCACTTTGAAACCTCTTTTCATGACATTTGCTTAAACAATTTTCAACTTCAAAACCAATTTTTCAAATTCTAACCCATTTCTGATACATTTTGACCTCTTTCACTGATTTTTAACCCATTTAAACCACTTTTCATGCATGTTTAATCTCATTTGTTTTGTCAATTTTTTTTGCCACTTTTCTTCTATTTTGCCACTTTTTAACCCCTTTTCATTACTTTTATGCACTATTTTATCATTTGTAACCAATTTCTTATAGTTTTTGCCCCCCCCCCCCTTTACCAATTTTTGCCTCTTTAACCGCTTTTAACCCATTTAAACCACTTTTCATGCATGTTTTATTATTTTTTTGTCAATTTTTGCCACTTTTCTTCTAATTTGCCACTTTTAAAACCTTTTTCATTACTTTTATGCACTTTTTTGTCATTTGTAACAATTTCTGATACATTTTGACCTCTTTAACTGATTTTTAACCCATTTAAACCACTTTTCATGCATGATTTATCCCTTTCGTTTTGTCAATTTTGCCACTTTTCTTCTATTTTGCCACTTTTTAACCCCGTTTCATCACTTTTTTTGTTATTCGTAACAAAATTTTTGATACTTTTTGCCCCTTTTTTTTCCCACTTTTACCTATTTTTCCACATTTTGACCTCTTTTCACAACATTTTCTGCAAATTTTGGTCCCTTTGTGCCACTCCACAACCCATTTTGCCACTTATCACCCATCTCTGCTTCCCCTTTTCACCACTTTATCAGGTCATTTTTGCAGCACCTCTGCCAACCTTAACCCTTTTGTAAAAACAACAAATGTTGCATCATTTTAAACTATTTCAATATTAATTGTATGTGGGATGGGTTTTACAGCTGCAGACATTTAAAGCCAAAGGATACTCTTAAAACAACAACATCTTCTTTTCCTCCTTTTCTGAATGTAATGATCTTTCAGGGGCCGGACAGGAAGCTTTGGGGGTACCTGATATGGCCCCCGGACTGCCAGTTGATGATCAGTGCCATAAAGCTCTGACTGGTGAAGAACCCGGCCAACAGTTGTTGTCTGCAGAGTCTCTCCATCTCAGCTGCTGAAGCTTGGAGCTCCTTCAGAGTAGTCATAGGTGTCTTGGTGTCCTCTCTCACTAGTCTCCTTCTTGCACGCCCACTCAGTCTGTGAGGACGGTCTGATCTAGGCAGATTTACACATGTGACATACTCCTTCATTTCTTCATGATGGATTTAACTGAACTCTGGGGGATGTTCAGAGACTTGGAGATGTTTCTGTCTCCATCCTCTGACTTAGACTTTTCAATAACCTTTTCTCTGAGTGTTCTTTTGTCTTCATGGTGTAATGGTAGCCAGGAATACTGATGAACCAGTGACAGGACCTTCCACACACAGGTGTCTTTATACTACAACCAATAACTGTGAGACTACTAGCACCAACTGTCTGGACCTCTGCTGGATTAGAACAGTCACTTTAGAGGGGAGAATATTTTTATCTCTAACAGTGAGGGATTTCTCTGTTTATTGTAGACATTTCAGTGTGAAGACTCCACATATTCTACCTTTAAAGAGTAAAAGAAACAACAACTAACTAGTGGGAATAAATCAATAGTCAGCCTCCTCCTTCTGGACAGCTCTTATTCTTCCTATCTCCTCTATTGTTCTCCATCTGTGTGGATAATAACTGGCTGTTCTCTCCTCCTCCTGTGGGTAATCTCTCACCGAGGACTGTTTCTGCTCTCTGTTTGTGTGAATCCTCCTAGGACTCATTATCTGCAGCAGAAACTCAACAACCTGCAGTCACACAGAGATCCTCACTCTGACGCTGCTCAGGAATTTGACTTGCAAACTAGAGAGAAATCCAGGAGGACTGATGGTCATTGAACGCCTCATTTAGAGCTCATGAATCTGTGAACATCTAAATCTGAGGCCTGATTGGTCCACATATAAAATCAGACATGCTGAGTAGGATAGAACACATTTAATATAAGACAGAGATGAACTGAGTAAATACAAAAATCAGTTTTATTAAAGGAAGAAAGCCATGCAAACCTGGTGTTACGTTTGTGTAGTGGTAGGACCCAGGATGCGGAGACGGAGAAGCAGTTTTAAACAGTTTTATTGTGCAGGTAAGTGGGAACAGGAGGGGGGATTCCAAGAGTCCGAGAGGGTGAGAGAGTGCTGGAGCTGGCTGCGGTGATCTGGGCAGGAGGCACTGGAAAGCAATGGAGAGGCACGTTAGAGGTGAGCACAGGAATAAACAAACACTGGAGAATACTCAAAATCTTAAACAACGAAACACTGGTGAACTTCTCTGGAAGAATCTCGTGAGAGAAGGAGCCTGGAGCTGACGTTTACTGTGAGGTAAGTAAGGCGAGACTCGGGCGCTGTAGAGAGCCGCAGCAGGTCTTAAGTAGTGATCTGGATGAGTGATTCGCTGCAGGTGTGAACTCTCCACAGCACCAGGGGGGAGGGGTGGAAGCCTCAGGAAGAGCAAAGAAAGTTAGCAGCCAGTCACAGCCTCCAGAAACCGGAAGTTTCACAAAATAAAACAACTAAACAAAATAAAACACCACAGTACCCCCCTCTCAATGGACGCCTCCTGGCGTCCTGCCAGGCTTGTCCGGGTGCTCCCTGTAGAAATCTCGTAACAGGCTGTCATCCAAAATCAATCTCCTGGAGATCCAGGATCGTTCCTCCGGACCATACCCCTCCCAGTCGACCAGGAACTGGTATCCCCGGCCTCGGGGTCACACATCCAGGATTTTGGAGACAGTAAAGGCAGGATGGTCATCGATGATCCGGGGGGGTGGAGGGGTGACGGCCAGAGGGCTCAGGTCACTGGTGGATACTGGTTTCAACAGAGACACGTGGAACGTGGGGTGGATCTTCATAGACTCGGGGAGTTTGAGCTGCACAGCAGAGGGGTTGATGATTTTGGTGATTTCGAATGGTCCAATGAAGCGGGGGGTAAGTTTTCTGGATTCTGTTTCGAGAGGTAGGTCCTTGGAGGAGAGCCAAACCTTCTGGCCAGGACGGTATTCAGGGGCAGGAGTGCGGTGTGCGTCAGCCAATCTGCGATTGCGCTCCGCCGTGCGCGAGAGCGCAGCCTTGGCTGACCGCCAAACCTCTCTGACACGCTGAAGATGTTGCTGCACAGAGGGTACCGATACAGAGGCTTCTTGCTCGGGAAATAGGAGGGGCTGATAACCCAGGGAACACATGAATGGAGACATGCCGGTAGCAGAACCGGTGAGGGAGTTGTGAGCATACTCGACCCAAGGAAGGTGAGAGCTCCAAGCGGTGGGGTGATGAGCAGCAACACAATGAAGAGCAGCTTCTAAACTTTGATTGGCTCTCTCAGTCTGACCGTTACTCTGCAGGTGATACCCGGTGGACAGGCTGACCGTGGCTCCCAGTTCGTTGTAGATGGCTCTCAACATGGTTCAGCACAGCCCCAAAGCCTTAGAAATGTCTCTGTAACCCTTTCAGACGGATAGATGTTAGTAACGTTGTTCCTCATTTGTTCTTGAATTTCTCTAGATGGTTCCATGATGTGTTGGAGATCTTTTAGCCTACTTCACTGTCAGACAGGTTCTAGTTAAATACTTTTTCACAGCACTGCACTGTTAAAATCAACGTGTGTGTAGCCAGTGGAAGAAAAGCAGAAACACGGTTTTTACAACAAGAAAAAACATTGTTTTTTTTTTTTCCACTAAAAAAATCTGAGTACAGGAAGCCTAGACTCCAGAGATTTCACCTTTTTTACTCATGAAGATTAAAAAAAAATCATGTTTGATACACACCAAGATCCTTCTTTTTCTAAAAACCTGATGGATAAAATCAGACACGTGCAGTACACAGATAGTCCACTAAGGGGCGACAAAGCTGCTCCATAGACATTTGGTGGATATTTACATATAATAGAAAAATAATCGAAACTGACATTGAGAGCCTCTAACCGACTTAAACCTGTCATGTCAATTATTTCATTTTTTTCCCTTTTCTTTGAAAAATGTAATTTTTTATGAAAAACATTTTCATTTCAGCTAATGTGTGTTTTGATTTCAAATATTTCAATAAATAACCATAAATTGTTAATCTGTGCCTGATCCTTTCAGTTGTTTGTTTTAAATTATACAAATATTTATTTTATTTTAATATATATATATATATATAGTAATCGAGGCAAGAAGTTCAAGTAATAATGAGTTTGATTTTTGCCATAATCGTCCAGCCCTAATATATACATATATAAATATGACCACCTGTCATATCTGTCTCAGAGACCATCCAGCATCATGAAGTGCTTTAATGCGGACTCTTTCATTTACAGTCAGCTCTCCACGTTTTACCATTTTGAACAGGAATGAGGAATTTCAAACTGAATTCACCCAAATTTAAGCCGGCTCACTGGGCTTCTCTGAGAAGTCAGAAATGAATCAAGCATAACATTCAACCACTAAAACTCATTTTTCTGTTCAGGAATGACAGAAAATAACTATAATTTGACATATGAATCAAGAAATATTAATGTGCTTTACTATTTTTTTCAGTCTTTTGGTAAATCAGTAAATTTGAAAATTCATGGATAACAATAATAATTATATTTTAGCAATTAAACTATCATTTGGGTTAAAGAGCTTCTACATATTGGTGTATTAACCATTGCAGAAACATTAAAAATGATTATGGTAATTACCAATGCTGTTAATTTAGAGCAGCTGTGGCAGAAACCTGACTTTGGTTAGGGTTAGGGTGGTCTAATACATTTGTTACTCTATCTATCTATCTATCTATCTATCTATCTATCTATCTATCTATCTATCTATCTATCTATATTACATATGTTATCAGATATTGATATATCAAGAGATACAGAAAAAAGAAAACTGTCAGACTTTTACAAACCAGGGCAAAATGACCTTCATTACTATAATTTTACATGTCATATTTCCCTACATGTAAATACCTACACACCAATATCCAGCCTCTTCTTCTTACATATAGCAGTGTAGCGTTTTGATGCAAATTTAAAGAACATTTTGACCTTATAATTTTAGTTATTCAGATTGACTCTGATGTAATAAGACTAGAAGACACTGGGTTTGTTTATTTCCTGTCTGTTGTCCACTAGATGTCACTGTGGTGTAAGAAAACGGCCTCTACAGGACTGAATGAAGATGTTGGTCAGCTGTAACTCTTCATTAATCTCTCTGTATGTTTTCAGTATTACCCACACTCCTCTTCATTCTGCACATGCTCATTCCTGACCCTCATCTCCTCTTTATCTCCTGCTGTCTTATAATTGGAGTTCAGGGTTTTAATAACAGGGAGCTGTCTCCGTCTTTTTACCTGGATTCACCTTATCACAGGTAGAGTATGACCTGAATATTTATCAGAGCGCTGACGAGGAATCCCAGCATCCTCAGGGAGGTTTTTGTAGTGTCAGCAGATGTTAGAAATGTTCTGAGCCTGTGTCATGATGGAGACGAGCATCACCTTTAATGATCTTCATCGTCTCTGTCAGAGTTCACGAACACATCGGTGAGACAGACCACAGCACCAGCTGACATGATCCTTCGTTTATTTAGACTCACACACCATCCCGATGTTAGAAACAGCACCAAGTCAGGGTTCATCCGCCACTGAAAATAGTACCCAACAAATGTACCGTTATCTCAACACCAGACGTCTCTACCACCAGCTTTTTTAAATGCATATTTGGAGTAAAAGAAACACAGAGCATTGAAACATTGGATTATGTTATCAGGTGTTGTAGGGTGAGCTGGATCAGGCCTGAGGAAAGGTAGAAGTGCTGCTTCCCGTATCCAGCGGCTGACCCTTCCCATCTTTGCTCTCCTGAGCATGTCAGCATCAGAGACCCGGTCTCACAACGATACCCAAAGATGCTCCAAAGAGATGTCGTCACAAAGGAGTCCAGCTTAAAACTCAGGGCTTCAGTCAGAGTTCAGGCCTCACAAGAGTACGGTAAGACCAGGAGAACCAAAAGACTTTGGTCCACATGCTCAGATACCGGGAACGCCATACCACCTTGCCCAGTTTTAGGCCAAGATTCAGAGACTGAAACCAAGAGAACAGGTTTTATTCCCCTATTCTGCTTCTCCATGTTGTAAACTCTGGGGGTGAGGCCTACTTGAGCGTGCATATCCAAGGGCGTGTTATTTAAATGGCGCTTGTTTTCATGCCATTTATCAACGATAGCTCGGTCGTATGTGGTTATTGGCCACCCAAATCTGTACTGGTTTCTACAAAAGTTTGATAACTGAGGGCTATTATGAGGACAGGACAGTTAATCCTTGACTCAGGTGAGTCACCTGCTGACTTCACCTTTTTTAAATCAGTGCTTTATTCTTCAAGAGAACCTGGCTTTGACCTGGAGTTCACCGCACTACAAGAGAACATCACCTCTTTACCTCACGTATTTCTCATCTATCTGTGCTGCCCTATACAACAAACCTGGCTGAACCAATATGGCGTCACCCAACACAGCATATATGCCTCTACCAATATGGTGTCGCCCTACACAACAATTGTGCCTCTACCAATATGGTGTCGCCCTACACAACAATTGTGCCTCTACCAATATGGCGTCACCCTACACAACAGACTTGCCTCTACCAATATGGTGTCGCCCAGCAACCAGCCAGTCATGTGGCGTCTGTATATATTATGTCTATGATGATGCTGAGGCTAACAGCTGAATCTGCACTCCACTCTAACAAGTCTCTTCAAACCAAATCCATAATTACATTTTACACACTTTGATTGGCTTTCACTAATTCCTTGACAGCCAATCAGCTGTCTCCTCTGTCCTCAGTGTTTGACGGTCATTCTAAACCCCCATAATCCTCTCTGAGAGGTTAACCGCTCACACAAAAAGCTTCTTTTTTCCTCGTTGCTGTCTGAAAGCGTCTCTTTTTATCTGACAGTTTATAACAGCTGTTCTTCATAATTCTCCATAAACCCTCCGTCTGCTCCATCACTCCTCGCCATGTCGAGATGAGAGGCTTTTTTTCTAATCCTTCGTTAAAACCACAGCTTCGTCTCTCCATGTGTTTGTGTTTTTATGTTTGAATGTTTTATAAACTGTTAGTGTTAATGTAGAGATGTGTGAGTGGGGATGATAAGAGGATTTCTGCTACGTTAAATAAATTAGTGTCTTTTCTAAACCGTCTCTGCAGCAGCGTTTAAGTGGTAGATTTAAGGTTAATGTCCTCTGCTGACCTCTAGTGGCTGAAGTGATTATAAGACCAAACAAAAAGCCAGGTGACGTGGGATAAAGAGTCTGATGGGAGCCATGGTATGAGGTGAGAAATGAGCCAAGCAGAATATTCACATAAATGTACTTTTGCAAGGCAATCTAAGAACCCATTTATACTGTGTGTTTCTGGAAAGCCCAGTTAAGTTTCACCATCCACAACCAGACCTGATCACTGCCAGACCTGCTGGATCCAGAAACCCCTTAACTAGAACCTGTCTGACTGTTTGGAGTAGGCTAAAAGATCTCCAACACATCATGGAACCATCTAGAGAAATTCAAGAACAGATGAGGAACAACATTACTGACATCTATCAGTCTGAAAGGGTTACAAAGACATTTCTATGACAACCACACTGAGAGCCATTCCCAACAACTGGGGAAAATTGTGAACAGTGGTGAACCTACCAACTTGACTCCAAGAGAACATGGACGACTCAGCCAGGAGGTTACTGAAGAACACAGAGCATCATCTAAAGAACCTGAAAGGAAGGGATGGAATGCTAGCTTGGGGTGTTGGGGCCTTTCCCCCTCCTTTTTTGCCAAATAGTAGGCCACAGTTGATCCTTTTTAGAAGTTTCTAACAAAAGACAGCCAAAATGAGGGAAAGATTACTGGTATAACCAGATCAAAATTGCAATTTCAGCTGAAGTTGCATGGGGATGGTGAGAGCTGAATTGTGGAAGAACTGCTGAAAATAGCCAAAAGCACAAAAGTAGCTGAAAATAGCATAAAATAGCATAAAATGGCATAAAAGTAGCTGAAAATGGAATTCAATAGCTAAAAATGATAAAAATAGCTGAAAGTAGCCTTAAGATAGCTGAAAATAGCTTAGGAATAGCTGAAAGTAGCCTTAAAATAGCTGAAAATAGCCTAAAAGTAGCTGAAAATGGCATTCAATGGCTGAAAAAGCATAGAAATAGCTTTTAAAAAGCATGAAAATAGCTATATTTTAAAAATTTTAAAAGTTAGAAATGAGAAAAGTCATAGCAGTCGAATGACCAAGAAATTGAATTTTTTAAAGTTTAAATGGTGTCGATACGACAAAGTATGAAGGAGGAGATAGCCGGTATGGAGGAAGAATAATAAACAAAATGGCTGACACGAATATCAACAGTGTGGATGCTCAGCATCCCCACTAATTAAGAGTGGTGATCCTTCCCAGGTGTGGTCAGCAACTTCTAATGCTTCGGGACTCCAGTCAACCACTGTGAGAGCCATTATCCACAAATAGAGAAAACTTGGAGCAGTGGTAAACCTTCTCAGGAGTGGCTGGCTACCAAAATGACTCCAGGAGCACATGGACGACTCATCCAGGAGGATCCAGAAGAACCCAGAACAACATCTAAAGACCTGGAGGCCATGGACCTCCGTGGAGTCTGGTCCACGGTCCACATCCGCCTGAGTATGTTTGAGCCTTTAGATCTGGCATGACCTTAAACAGTCTGTTCATGCTGGAAAACCCTACAGTGTCGATGAATGAAAACTATTCTGCAAAGAAGCATGGGACAACATTCCTCCACAGTGATGAGGAAGACTCACTGATGTGCCTACTTGCAAAAGAAAACAAATACAAACTAGTTGGTAAAGTTTCATCCATCAGAGTTTATTGTTGTCTTCCTCTCCCTCACAGTCCTCCATCTGCAGATTTAGTTTCTATAATCTTTATAATCACATTTATCCTCCTCACATGTAAACAAACTTCTTCTAGGGGACATTTAGTTTCTTGTTTTTTCTTCATCCTTGGATAAAGACTGTAAAATCCTCCGTCAGGAGTGGAGACGGTGTTTCATGGAGCAGGTCAGGAAGGTTAAACTCTAAATATTTCAGTCTCTCTTCTTAAACGCTAAGCTCCACGCCGTCTCTCTGTCTGTTATCTCTGCTCCAACACTGAGTAGTCCTGAAGGTTTTACATTTAATCAGCCTTAAAGTGTCTCTCTTCATTATTCTGGTCCTCACTGTACGGCGCTGAACTCTGTTAAAGGTACAAACTCATCACAATACATAAAAAAGAATCTGTCTTCATTAACAAACAAGAGACACACAAATGTGTCCGATATATTCTCAAGAGTCCTGGTTATGAATGAGGACTGACTGAAAGAAAGACTCCAATAAATCAATAATGTGGTCAATAACAAGAATAGAAGAGCTAAAATGCTTTCTTTGAATGTTTATTGATGTTTATTGTTTATTGAACAACAACAAAGGACAGTGATGTGAATCAATATTTGGGATACATGTCAGTGTAAGCAGGTTTGGTATCAGGATCCATCAGGGCCGTCTGAGAGGGTCCAAGTATTACTATCATATTTGATAAGTCTTCAGTTTATTTTATTGTTCAGTTTGTGCCAGCATGTAAAGGGTTAACTTAAGAACAGTCTTTCATCCTATCAGAAATTTTTGCCTCTGCTGTTGCTAGGTAGAAAATGCTTTCTTTACAGCTCTGTGATTGGCGTGCCCTCTGCCTGGGTGACATCATTCAACAAGAGAATATTTTTGGAGAGAATCAAAATGGACCAATCACGTCTGTCCTTTTAGAGGGTCGGCTTTGACGACTTTATGACATCACTTTCTCATGAGCCATCACTTTTTGCTTTGTAGTTTGGTTTGACTGTTTTTCTGCAGTAGGAGAGCGGCCATGAGGAGGTCAGAGCAGACGAGGACCAAGGCTGATGTGGGGAAGTGTTGAACCTATGATCCCACACCTGACCTGAAAGTTCTCACCTTAGTTAACCCTTTAGGCGCCACAGTTTTTTCAAGAAAATATCCATTTCTGATATCAAGATTTCAAAAGGCTGTAGCTTGAAAGTGTTTAGAGATAAAGGCATACTGTAAATCAGAAAAATCTTCAGTACGACCCAAAGTTTGTGATGGGAGTAAATTCAATAATCTAATTTGTATATTCTGACATCACCAGGTGGCCTCCACCGCCATTGGCTATGCGCTTTCTCCCACAGCTTCTACCATGTCTGCCCCTACCTCCGTGTTTCTTTCATTTCCACTACCTCACTCACCATTCGCGGTGTTTTAACCACCCCTCATACCCCCACCCTGTCCCCTCCTTGGCATTCACCGATTACTCCCTTGAGGATTTTTAACCCTTTAATTGCCAGTTTGATTACTTAAAGTCAATGTTGACTTTTTATGAAAAAAAGTGAAAAATGTAAAATCTTCCTTTAACCAAATGTTGGATGGCTGGGTGTTATTTCTAAATCCAGCTTGGACATGTCAATGATTAGCCAAAATATTGACTTTGATGCACTTTTAGTTTTTGTGTAGCTTCCAATTTAAAATTTACTACCCTTTAAAGTCATTAAGGACAAAAACATCCACTTCCAAAAACTGCAATAAAAAGAGCATACATTGATATTTTTCTGCTTTTTTTAGTCAAATCTTTTGATCAACTTCAGCTTTAATCAAAACAAATGATTGTTGCATAATTTTTATGATTTTAACCCTTTAAATGCCAGTTTGATTGACAGATGGTCATATTTTTTCTGAAAAACCACACAAAACAGTAATTATTTTCCAGATACCTAATGTTGGGGAGGCAGGGGTGTTTTTTTAAATCAGTCCTGGGTATGTCAAACATTAGCCAAAATATTGACTTTGATGCACTTTTAGTTTTTGTGTGGCATCTGATTTAAGATTTAAAGTCATTAAGGACAAAAACGTCCCGTTGACTCCCATTCAAACCACACTGTTTGATCTTTAAGTAATCAAACTGGCATTTAAAGGGTTAAAATCCTCAAAATGATTGAATGTTTGGTAGTTTTGAGCACAGCTGAAGTTGTTTAAGAGATTTATGAAAAAAGCAGAAAAAAATATCAATCTGTTAAGTTTTTATATCAGTTTTTTGGAAGTGGACATTTTTGTCCTTAATGGCTCTAAAGGGCAGTAAATGAAAGTGATGTCTGAGGGTTAAAAGCTGCTTTTCAACCTAAGGTGGTTTAAACTGGGCGATGAAGGTGTGATGAAGATATATGATCATGTAGAAGACATCGGTTTGTTTATTATCCACCTAATTCAAGTGAAACCACATGGTTCATTTGTGAATCCAGGAGTGTCACAGCGATGTCTCTGATTGGCTGAGCTTGTATTCAAGCGGTAAATGTCTGCATTTCATTCAACTCTGCCACTAGAGGAGGATTTCTTTTACCAACAGACACAGACAGTTTAGATGGGTTAAAGGAAGACTTACGATCATGTAGAGGACATAACCAAAAATATTATCAACCTTTATTTAAGAGAGACAGTTTATTCACAATCTCAGGCAACAGCACTACATTACCCACAATCCTAGAGTGCCACAGGGACATCTCTGATTGGTGGAACACAAATCTCAGCTGTTGGTGGAAAAGTGGGCGTTAACTGTTGAGCTTTGTGGTGACGAGAAAATCATCAAAATCACTTTCAGTCGACGTTTCAACCATCGTAGCCAGGCTTTATGGGTTTACTGTATTATTTCTCATTAGAAATAAACGCTCTTCCTACTGAGGTTTGATCTTCTACAGCTTAGAAAGATGCTTTAAGCTCAGGATGTTTTAGTGCTATGGTTCTGTTTCAGATCAAACTCCTGGATATTTCTCTGCAGTGAATAATGGTCTGATATTTCCAGCAGCTCCTCAGGGATCTCCTCCTCCTCCTCCTCCTCCTCTTTCTCATCTCTGATGGTCCAGAAGTCTGTATGATGGCGAACAGAGGAAGGTAATGGGCCACAAACTCCTAATCATGGCCTTTCTGGGGCTAATTGTGAGCTTTGTTTGGGCCTCCTCAGTCTCAGTCCTGGCTCACAGCCGGGGGAGTAATGAGGTGTTACAGGATATGATGTCCCCCTCAGGACACAAACCCATTCAACAAAAGGTCCCGGGAGCTCAGCTAGGAGCCGGAGCTAATGGAGGGAAACAAAGACGAAAAGACACAGAATAAGGGGCAAAAAGACGGGGTTTGAGAACCATAAAGACAGAGAGAACAGTAGAAAGACGGGGTTTAAGAACCATAAAGACAGAGAGAACAGTAGAAAGACGGGGTTTAAGAACCATAAAGACAGAGAGAACAGTAGAAAGACGGGGTTTAAGAACCATAAAGACAGAGAGAACAGTAGAAAGACGGGGTTTAAGAACCATAAAGACAGAGAGAACAGTAGAAAGACGGGGTTTAAGAACCATAAAGACAGAGAGAACAGCAGAAAGACGGGGTTTAAGAACCATAAAGACAGAGAGAACAGCAGAAAGACGGGGTTTAAGAACCATAAAGACAGAGAGAACAGTAGAAAGATGGGGTTTAAGAACCATAAAGACAGAGAGAACAGTAGAAAGATGGGGTTTAAGAACCATAAAGACAGAGAGAACAGTAGAAAGACGGGGTTTAAGAACCATAAAGACAGAGAGAACAGTAGAAAGATGGGGTTTAAGAACCATAAAGACAGAGAGAACAGTAGAAAGATGGGGTTTAAGAACCATAAAGACAGAGAGAACAGTAGAAAGACGGGGTTTAAGAACCATAAAGACAGAGAGAACAGTAGAAAGACGGGGTTTAAGAACCATAAAGACAGAGAGAACAGTAGAAAGATGGGGTTTAAGAACCATAAAGACAGAGAGAACAGTAGAAAGACGGGGTTTAAGAACCACAAAGACAGAGAGAACAGTAGAAAGACGGGGTTTAAGAACCACAAAGACAGAGAGAACAGTAGAAAGACGGGGTTTAAGAACCATGAAGACAGAGAGAACAGGGCAGAAAGACGGGGTTTAAGAACCATGAAGACAGAGAGAACAGTAGAAAGACGGGGTTTAAGAACGACAAAGACAGAGAGAACAGGGCAGAAAGACGGGGTTTAAGAACCATGAAGACAGAGAGAACAGTAGAAAGACGGGGTTTAAGAACCACAAAGACAGAGAGAACAGGGCAGAAAGACGGGGTTTAAGAACCATGAAGACAGAGAGAACAGTAGAAAGACGGGGTTTAAGAACCATAAAGACAGAGAGAACAGTAGAAAGACGGGGTTTAAGAACCATAAAGACAGAGAGAACAGTAGAAAGATGGGGTTTAAGAACCATAAAGACAGAGAGAACAGTAGAAAGACGGGGTTTAAGAACGACAAAGACAGAGAGAACAGTAGAAAGACGGGGTTTAAGAACCATAAAGACAGAGAGAACAGTAGAAAGACGGGGTTTAAGAACGACAAAGACAGAGAGAACAGTAGAAAGACGGGGTTTAAGAACCATAAAGACAGAGAGAACAGTAGAAAGATGGGGTTTAAGAACGACAAAGACAGAGAGTAGAAAGACGGGGTTTAAGAACCATAAAGACAGAGAGAACAGTAGAAAGATGGGGTTTAAGAACGACAAAGACAGAGAGAACAGTAGAAAGACGGGGTTTAAGAACCACAAAGACAGAGAGAACAGTAGAAAGACGGGGTTTAAGAACCATAAAGACAGAGAGAACAGTAGAAAGATGGGGTTTAAGAACGACAAAGACAGAGAGAACAGTAGAAAGACGGGGTTTAAGAACCACAAAGACAGAGAGAACAGTAGAAAGACGGGGTTTAAGAACCATAAAGACAGAGAGAACAGTAGAAAGACGGGGTTTAAGAACCATAAAGACAGAGAGAACAGTAGAAAGACGGGGTTTAAGAACCACAAAGACAGAGAGAACAGTAGAAAGACGGGGTTTAAGAACCATAAAGAGAGAGAACACTATAAAGACGGGGTTTAAGAACCATAAAGACAGAGAGAACAGTAGAAAGACGGGGTTTAAGAACCATAAAGACAGAGAGAACAGTAGAAAGACGGGGTTTAAGAACCATAAAGACAGAGAGAACAGTAGAAAGACGGGGTTTAAGAACCATAAAGACAGAGAGAACAGTAGAAAGACGGGGTTTAAGAACCATAAAGACAGAGAGAACAGTAGAAAGACGGGGTTTAAGAATGATAAAGAGAGACACGAGGAAGAGTGAGGGGAGGAAGGGTCCCAGGGAGAAACACTGCACCAAGAGACGGATCGATGTAGAAAATAAATAAAACAAAGAAGAAGAAAAGGTGTAAGAGGCGGAGGTGAGTGAGCATAGATGGGCTTTGGAGGGGAATCAGAGAACCAGAGGCAGAGATGTTCGCTCTAAATCATCAGAAAACACTCCTAAAGCCTCCAGTCTTGTAGAAACTTAAGAACTTTCCCCACTAAATCTCAATATTTCCCACCATCTGAATCTGCACTTCAGTGATTAGAGACTGTGGTGTTTCCTTCAGTCGGACCTCGTCTGTTCTCCAGTGGCTAAGGCGTTCATGTTTGCTCCAGAATAGATGTTTTAAAGTTTAAATGAGATTAATGCTCATCTAAAGCAGTGTTTCTCAACCTTGGGGTCGGGACCCCCTTAGGCGTCACAAGACACTGAGAGAGGGTCCCCAGATTCCCCCCAAAAACAGAGTATTTTTGAAATTACACTGTTGCCATTTTACACTATTTTAACCCGTATTCATCAAATGTCCCAACAATTTTAACACATTTTTGCCATTTAACACCTACTTTTGTCAATTTTAAACCTTTTTCACACCCCCCCCCCCTTTTTTTGCCACGTCTAAATCCATTTCTTGCCCCTTAAGCCTAATGTTGTCCCTGTTGACCCATTATTGCCACTATTAACCCCCTTTTTCACAATTTTTTACAGCCATTTTTTCCTATTTTACCCACATTTCACTATCTGATATGCCATTTTTTGCTAGTTTAACCACTTTTTGCCAATATCTGCCTAGTTTCTATTTCCCAGTTAATTTTTTTTTGCCAGTTTATATCAATTTTTCATCCCATTTCACCAAATTTCCACCAATTTTTGCCAATTTAAAGTCATTTCAGCCATTTTTAACTCTCTTTTACCACTATTTATGCCCATATTTGCCATTTTTATGTAATTGTTCCCATTCATAACCCATTTCTGCTACTTTTAAGTTCAAATTTTAACCACTTTTTCCACCTTTTTTTTTGCCATTATTAACCCATTTCAGCAATTTTTAGCCCATTTCCTTTTTTTTTCAACCAAAGGGATTTAAGAAGGCATTTTACTAAACAAATGATTAAAACAAGTTATTTGTTTCTTTGATAAGAGTGGTTATTTTATCAGGTTAGATATAAATGTGGATATCACAGCTTAACAATGGACCCTGGTTTTGCTGACCTCCATGGGCCCCAGCACGGCTCGGCGCCCTAATGGGCGGTCTTGTCTCCACATGACTATTCTTGAATGTTCATGGCTGTGTTCAACCACCTTCAGGTCCAGTGGGGGTCCCCGGTCTCTGGCCCCTTTATTTTGGGGGTCATGGGCTGTAAAGGTTGAGAAGCCCTGGTCTAAAGGAAGTTAAAGTCTTGTCCTGGCTGTTTCAAAAGGATTCTTGTTTGTTTTCATTTAAAGGAAAATTTTATTTATAACCAATTATTCTCATAAACCCATATCTGATTCACATTAGAACAATTACAACATACCAGATGTTTAACTGAGACATTTTAACATTTCAGGAAAAATATTAGCTTATTGGGAATTTGATGGTGGCAATACATCTCAAAAAAGTCGGGACAGGGCACAAAAGCTGTAAAAGTAAGTGGTACTAATAAAAAACAGCTGGAGGAGCATTACTATAATCATCAAGTCAGTAACATGACTGGGTATAAAAGGAGCATTTTAGAGAGGCTGAGTCTCTCAGAAGTAAAGATGTTCAGAGGTTCACCAATCTTAGAGAAACAGTCTAAAAATGTGGAATAATTTCAGAAAAAATTTAAACTGTGAAGGCTGAATCTCCCACCATCTACAGTCCATAATATCACCAGAAGATCCAGACAATCTGAGGACTGAGGGGAAATGGAAAACTGTTCTGTGGCCAGATGAATCATAGTGAAATCACTGCGTGGGCTCAGGAACATTCCAGAAATCATTGTCTGTCAACACAAGCTGGGTTTCAATTACACTTGGAAATGCGCAAAATCAAAATAGCGCAATAAAAAACTGGTAATGGAAACACCTGAATTTAAAAAACCCCTAAAATATCGCTAAAAAGTTGTTCTACTTTCATGAGGAGGTTTTTCAGGCATTTCGATATAGAAATATATCGCAAAAGTGTAATGGAAACACTTTTTCCACATTTACAAGACGTGGCGTACGGTGTCATATGACCAGTCACTCCAAGACAACGTGGGCTTTTGCCGTTCATATGGACTTTACCTCTGAACTATCATCCATTTCCTTCTTCTTTTGTTCAAAATTATCAAGGCAACCGCCGTAGATGTAACCAAAACCGTACCAACACGCAACAGGTTCTGAGCGTCAAGCTTCCCTGCAGCGGATTCACACGAGATGAGATTTTACAAGAATTGCCAGGCCTATGCCCAAAACTCCCTTCAATGGAAACGCATTAAAAACGCAATCGTACTTAATCAAAATTTTAAAAATATCACTTTAATTTTCAAAAAAACTGTAATGGAAACCGGCTATAGTTGGCCGTGCCATCCACCAATGACAGTTAAAGCTGGATCATGGAGAGAAGAAGCCATATGTGAACAGGATCCAGAAACACCGCCGTCTTCTCTGGACCAAAGCTCATTTAACATGGACTGAGGAAACATGGAAAACTGTTCTGTGGTCAGAGGAGACCACAGACACATCACAACAGCATGGCTTCACAGGAGAAGAGAATAGAAAACATTTGGAGCATCATAAAAGGAAAATCCAGCAAAGATCACCCAGGACTGTTGAGCAGCTAGAATCCTACATCAGACAAGAATGGGACAACATTCCTCTCCTTACCTCCCAGATATCTCCTCCCAGACTGTTTCAAATGTTTCTGTTCAACAGCTGATAATTATGAATAAAACAGATCTGACAATCACTGACTCCTGTTTTTATACTTTACAGTGTCCTAACTTTTTTGGAACATCGTTGTTTTTATCGCCAGTTTTTCAAAGAGTTCAGAATATCTGAATGCTACAAATAAAACAGATTTTCACGAGTTTGAGAAAACAAAGTGGCCTGCACTGATGTTTTCTGCTTCCTCGTCGTCAGTCGGAGCGTCTTCATCCTCACTGATGCTCCTCTCATCTCCTTCAGACGCTAACGTTCCCGTCTGAGTCGTTTCTTGTGTTTTTCTCATCAGGAAAGATCCCTGCTGTTTCATTTCATCAAACAGGTTTCTGCTTTCTTTTTTATTCCTGACGTCCTCACAGAGAAATAAAGTTCCTCACATCTCTGCTCAGACCGGGCTTCAGTACTCAGAAGTGTCATTTCTGCCGATTGGTCATGCCAGATAGCGGCGGATAATTAAACCGGAGAGAGACTCCGTATCAAACTGCTTCATCTGCCGGGGCCGTCCTGGCCTTTAGAGGGATTTTTACCATCAATAGACTCAGAAAAGTTCTAATGGTCTCACGCCGAGCTGGAAATGGGAGATAAAATCGGATTTAACCTCCCATCTGGTGTCGCCCTGTGGCTTCAGAGCGTCAGCGGCGGTTTCATGAGGTTTCATAACACGACAGATGAGCAGCGTTTAAAGCTCGCCACGGTGATACGAGGAGATTCGACAAGAGCAAAGAGAGGGCAGGCAGGATGGACAGGAGCTGAAACACTGCTGATATCTGACTTTATAAAATATTAGTATGGTTATAGAAATATTTAAAGACCCTGTAAAGCAGGGCTGTCAGACTCAGTCGCAGCAGGGGCCGGATTCTGAACCTGGGATTAACCAGAGGGCCTAACAGGGTCTAACAGGGTCAACATTTAACTATAGAGTGTCAGCCTTATTTTCACCAGAAATGAATTATGGGGGTAAAAACTTGGCACTGATAATAAATAAGTTTGCGATTAAAAGTTGAACACAATAAGTTAAAAACTCAAAATCTGAGATAAAAAGTCAAACTTGTAAGTTTAAAAAGTAAAAACATGACATTTAAAGTCAAAATAAGGTTTTAAAAGGGCAAAATATTAGAATACTGAAACCATGAATTTTAAAAGTCAAAAGCTGAGATAAAATTAAAAATCATGATTTTTAACTGTCAAAATATGAGGTAAACATCAAAATCATGAGTTTCAAATGTGAAAATATAAAATAAAATCAATAATCATGAGTTCTTAAGGTTAAAAAATGACATAAAAGTCAAAGTTAGGAGTTGGAAAAGTCCAAAAACTTAGAAAAAATTAAAATCATGATTTTAAAAGGTCAAAAAGATAAAGGTCTAAGTTAGGAGCTGAAAAGGTCAAAACATGAACTAAAAGTCAAGATCATGACTTTAAAAGGTCAAAATAGGATTTAAAATTTTTAATTATGAATCTAATAGGAAAAATATGAGATAAAATGTGAAAGTAATGAGATGTGAAAGTTTAAATGTGAAATTAAAAGTCAAAACCATAACTTTTAGTCATAACTATGAGATGCAAAATTGAAAATATAGAGAAAACAGGAATTTCTTTCCCACATTCCTGACTTTTTATTAAATTATTTTTACTGTTTACTTTTTCTTATTTTTATGACTCAACAAGGATGTTATAAATCATCTTAGTTGTGTTTACATTTTAATACTGGAGGAAATCTGCAGACCTCCGGTGGGCCAGTAAAAATAAAAATATGATATGATCTGGTGGGCCGGGTAAAACTGCACCATGGGCTGGATTTGGCCCCCGGGCCTTGAGTTGGACACCCCTGCTGTAAAGTAAAAATGAATCTGTATATAGGATTGTTGTATGGCAGCTAACAGTGTTATAACCCCAGGTCTGCTGTTTCTGCTGTATGTGGACTGACGTTCTCTACATTGTTTTCTGGATTTAAAGACCCTGTGAAGGGAAATCCTAAATGTGTCTGAACACTCTAGAAATGTGTGAATCTGGTTTCTGTAAACATGTGAAAACACCGAGATCTACATGTGACTGAATTCTGGATTTAGACTGTTAGAAAGTTTTTCACCTCTTTCCTGGCTGGGTTTCATGTGGGCGGGGCTAATATGTGGACTGGTGATGTCACTGGCCCACAGTGGGAAATGGCCCCGCCCCTCTAACACTCCAATCTAAAACCACAGAGCAGTTCATCTCAGTCCAGTCTGTTGTTAGCTGATGTCTCTGCCTTTATTAAAGTTAACAGTCAGTTAAATGCTGTTTTTTTCGTCACTGTGAGTTAAATTTACCAAATCTATCAGCCACAGTGGTCTATGGATCACTGACAGCATCAGAACAGAGATTTGAGACAGAAACCAGACTTTGTCTCTTCTCTGGACCAGAGCCAGGCAGCTGCTCTGATCATGAGGTCAATGTTGAAACTTATTGTGCTGCTGTCTTGGCCAGGACTCCCCTGTAAAAGAGATTTTTGTATCTCAGTGGGGATGAATCCTGGTTAAATAAAGGTTAAATAAATAAATAAAAAGTAAGCCAAGGGGCGGGGCTAATAGAATGAGTGCTTTCCTCCAATCAGATTGTAGCATTTTTTAAATCTGAGAGGTTCGTATTTCTCCTGAGTGGGTGTGGCTTCCGCTCATTCAACAGACACGCCCACACCATCCTGGAGCAGATTTTACTGCCTCATTCTGCCCTTCGACGGTGTATGGGTCGAGTCAGAATCTGGTGCAGGCAGATCCAAGCAATGGTGAAGTAAATCAGCACTTTGTTGGAGAAGTTCAGTTAAATTCAAAAGAGTGAGGAGCACCAACAGTACACTGGTGTCGGCCATCTTTGTTTTGGGATACACGCATGCGCTATAAGATACTCACGCATGGATATTTACTTCAGCAGCAGTGCGCATGTTTGTTTTCAGGAAATGCCGTTTTCCCTCTTTACACGGAGACGGGGCCGTTTCGGAAAACTTCCACTTTGGAGCCTGTTTCCAGAAAGTTCCGTTTTCAGGCACCAAAACGCCATTGCCATCAAAACAGACAACCAAAACGCTACAAAACTTTTGCATTTTCACATGAATAGTCCTGGGTCTGCCCTGGGATCCCCTAACAGTTTCAAAGACTGCATGAAATAAAGAGACATTCATTCAGTCATTATTCTTTACTTATTTAATTACTTGAAGCCACAAAAGATGAACCCACTAAAAAAATAAATATATAAGAAAATCCTGACACTGAAGACAGAAGCTGGGTTTCCATTACAGTTTTTCACAAAATCAAAGCGATATTTCTAAAATTTCGATTAAGTACAATTGCGTTTTGATTGCATTTCCATTGAAGGGAGTTTTGGGCATAGGCCTTGCAATTCTCCTAAAATCTCATCTCGCGTGAATCCGCTGCAGGGAAGCTTGACGCTCAGAACCTGTTGCGTGTTGGTACGGTTTTGGTTACATCTACGGCGGCTGCCTTGATAATTTTGAACAAAAGACGAAGGCAACGGATGATAGTTCAGAGGTAAAGTCCGTATGAACGGCAAAAACCTCGTATAAGGGTAGAAGTATGATGTTAGAGAAGTCTCGTCTCTTCTTCTGTCTACGCGTACTGCTCCATGTTGTCTCGGAGTGACTGGTCATGTGACACCATACGTCACGTCCTAACGCCTGAAAAACCTCCTCATGAAAGCGTAAATCTTTTTAGCGATATTTTAGGATTTTTCAAAATTCAGGTGTTTCCATTACCAGTTTTTATTGCACTATTTCGATTTTGCGCATTTCCAAGTGTAATGGAAACCCAGCTAGAGACTAGGAGGCTTGGAAATGTATGTCACATTATTTGACTTTTGCATTCATTGTTTCCTCTGCAGATAATTTCTCTCCGTCTACTATATTCTGTAAATAAAAATAAGTTTTTTTTTGCGTCTTTACCTGCTTGTGGACCTTGGTGAACTGCTCCAGGTTGTTCTCCAGGAAGGAGAGCTTCTGTTTCTGAGCCACATTTCCAAGTCCCTCCTTACAGTCCAGCTCTGCACTCTGAAAACACACAAAGAGCAGAGTTACATGTAAATCTGGAATATTCAGAGAAAATAAACATTTAAGAGAGAAAGAAGAGGCCTGTACCTTCTTGACCCGTGTGGTGACGTCTCTGGTAAACTGCAGCAAACAGCTGGAGAGCACGCAGGCCGACGCCCACCTCAAGATCCAGGCCAATGAGAAGGAGCTGGCCTCATGTCAGCTGCTCACCTCTCAGGTAATCATCACTACGGCCATTTTTACACAGAAACTATCCTCTGAAAACTGAATCCCTTTTCTTTCTTTTTTTTAAGGTTTGGTATTTAACTGTCAATCAGATCCACTAAAGTGCCTGAAACTGCTGTAGTATGCATGCCAGGCCAGTAGGTGGCAGTGTGACTGACAATGAAACACGTGCATGCACACCTTTCCTTCCTCCTGGTGGTGTCAACAGACAAACATGGCTGACACACAGATGTTTGTGGACAGATGAAGTCGGGTTACTTCCTAGTGACAGTCAACCACAAAATAAATAGATATTTCAAAAATGGCAACATATAAATGTTGGCAGGAAGTGAGCAGCACAAACAAACAGCACATTTTTGTGTGGTCTGTGCAGCACCAGGCCAAGATCAAGTCTCTGATGGACTACATGCAGAACATGGAGCAGAAGAAGAGACAGCTGGAGGAGAGCAGGACCGAGAAGCTTATCAGAGTAAAGACACGAGATGTGAGGAGAGGAGGAGGAGAAGGAGGACATCGGCAGACACGATGGGGACGGAGACATAAAGGTGAATCACGTCACTGAGAATCTCTGTCACACAAATGTGAACTAGCTGAATGTTTTTGTGTCTGTGTGGCACAGAAAACTCTGGAGAACCACAGAGAGGCTCACCACAAACAGCTGAGCCCACTGAGAGACCAGATCCAAGACCAGCAGAGGACGCTGGACGAGCTCACAGAGTAAGTCTGACTGTTTTAAATCCAACTACATTTTTAAAGACGTTAGAGAGCACAGACATAAGAAGAAACACATGGCATGAGATATTTGAATCAAAGTCTGCAGTAAAATAAGTCTACTAATAATTTAGACCAGTGTTACTGAAAACTGCTCAACCAAGAGACAAACTGTTGAAAAATACCTTTGCAGTAGCCACATTTAAAGTGGTGAAAACAGATTTAAAGAGGCATAAATGGTCAAAAAGCAGAAAAAAAATTGTGAAAAGGTTCAAAATTTTAATAAAATGGCAAAAACTGGGTGAAAAGTGGCAAAAAAGGAGTAGCAGATAACAAAAATGGTCCGAAAGCAGCAAAAATGTGCTTAACATAGTGAAAAGTGACTAAAATGGCCAAAAAGTGGAATCAGAATTGGTGAAAAGGCAAAAAAATAGGCATTAAATGGCAAAAACTAGGTGAAAAGTAGCAAAAATGGGTGAGGATTGATATAAAAAAAAGGAGTGATGGATAGTGATGTGCGGATCGATACTGAAGTATCGATCCCTCCGATACCAGAGTCTTACGTTTTAGAATCGATTCTCATACAAAAATATCGATATTTTAATAAATGTGGACAAATGTGTAGTTCGCCATTAACAGGAATACAATGGAGAGTAAAAACACTATCGCAAACTTGTGTAATGATTCCCAGTTAGTAGGAACTACTTCTTCTTCCGCCTGTCAGTCACATGCGTAATACGGCTCTATAAGAGCGTCACTGGCCACAACGTGCTGCTGCTCATTAAAACGCAGTCATGTGGGGACATATTTCAGCTCCATAAACAGCAACGACGTGGCACGTGATGTATGTGAGAAGACAGTTAAGTATTAAGATAGTTAAACATCAGAGAATCAACCATAAACAGAATATGACGAGGCGATCCAGAGAGCAGGAGAGGAGAGAGACAGGTGCTGCTAGGGCGAGACAGACGTCACTCTCGGAGTCCCGGTGCTGCAGGCAGAAACTATCCAGGTACAGAAAGAGCAGAAAGAATAAGGAGCTGTTGGAGATGTGTAGTGATACACGTCTGTCTACTAGACTTAGGTTTCATTTTAATGATCAAACAACGGGAGTTCCCTGCATTCTTAAAGCTACGGAATCCTATTCTATACAAATGTTCATTAATATAAATATGGTTATTAAATTAGTAATGAAATAAATAAATGCCACAATAAACAACTGCATGAGCTCAGCTTTGAGTAAAAATCTATGTCCCTGAGATCAGCTCACATCTATTCAGTAGGCCTAGATTTAGTCAGGTAAGGCTACCTGTAAAGTAAAACATTTAAAGTGGATTACATAGGCTAGGTGTTGCTAAAATATACATTATACTTGCAATAAAACAGCCATTGAGGGCTAAAAAAAGCTAAGATAAAACTGAAAAACATTTTATAAATAAGATAGATAATAACATTGTTTCTATAAAATATTTTTCTTGTATTATTTTCAGTCTCATTTGTTTTGACTGATGGTTAATTGAATATTTTGAAATGTTGGTTGTGATGAACTTATGCAATTATTGTGACATTTATTTTATTGTCATTAAATTATGTATTTTAATAGCAATTTCAATGAGTGACATAGCTTTTTATATGAAATGGCAAGTGTATGAAAACTGTTAATTCTTTAGTTTTAGTGTAGGCTGTTTTGAGAGTCTACACACAGCTGAACCTAAATAAGATTAAGAATTCACGGCAAGTATCGGTATCGGATCAGTATCGGCGATACCAGCCTGAATTTTACTTGGTATCGGATCGGAAAGGAAATCAGTGGTATCGCACATCACTAGTGATGGATGATAAAAATAGTGAGAAGTGGCAAAAATGTGGTAAAAATTAATGAAAAGTGACTAAAATGGTCAAACAGCTGAAAAAATGTGGTAAAATAGTGAACAGTGACCAAAATGGGCAAAAAGATGCAAAAATGAACGAGAAGACACTAAAACCACCAAAAGCAGCAAAAAAAAAAAAAAAAAGATTAATAGGCGAAAAGTAGGCATTAAATGGCAAAAACTATGTGAATAGTAGCTAAAATGGGTGAGAAGAGACATTAAAAAGGACTTACAGATGATCAAAACGGTCAGAAAGCAGCAGAAATGTGGTAAAAAAATGCTGAAAAGTGACTGAAATGGGCAAGAGGTGGCAAAAATCAGATTTAAAAAAATGTGAAAATTGAGTTAGATAATCAAAAAGTGGTAAAAATGTGGTAAATTACTGGTGAAAAGTGACTAAATGGGCAAAATGCTGCAAAGAGTGACAAAAAAACATAACAAGTGTCATTTAATGTCTAAAAGCAGCTTAAATTGTGTGAAAGTGGACAAAAAAATGCCAGAAAGGGGAAAGAACTGCAAAAAGCAGGATGAAAGTGGGAAAAACTACAACATTGGCGAGAAGAAGTGGCACAAATGGGCTAAAAGCAGTAAAAATGGATTTAAAGTGTAAAAAAAGGAAAAAAGGAGAATTAGAAATAAGGGTAATGAAAAAAACTAAGACAAAAATAAAGGTTGACAATTAAAGCCTCCTGTATAAGAGTGGAAACAAACTGATTAATGAGACTTGATATGGATCATTCCTGAGGTGAAAAATATTTGAAATGAAGACATAAAAGAGCCACAAACATCCCAATGAAGCCACACGTTGAGTTTGACTCATTTATACTAATAACTGTTTGTGACAAGACTTGAACTGGATCTGGAATTTAGTCTAAAACTGTCTAAACCGGGCCTAAAATTTAGACTTCAAGTCCAGAGAGACGAATGAAGCAGTAGAAAAATCAACAAACCTATTCATGTTTGATGTTTTTTAGATATAGCATATTTCCACAGATTTGATTGGTTCTCATTGAACCGCTTATGCTGGTTTAAATTATCCTAAAGTTTGTAGTGACAGTCATTACGACTGGCTACTGTGTGTGATCCTCATGAGGAAGGATGTAAAATCCTCGAACCACTCCTCTTTACTGAGCCAGGAACTTTTAGCTGCATACGACTGTAGTCTGGCTTTACCCTGGCTCTAAAAGTCTAGACCAGTGGTTCTCAAATGGTGTGCCGTGGCACACTGGTGTGCCTTGAGACAAGTCTAGGTGTGCCTTGAAAATTCGTCTGACTTCACATATGTACTACAAATATGCAACAACTAAAGAGACTATAACCACTGTCCTTACTGCATGCAAGCATTACATGCTGCATTTGCATCATATAGTATTGCACACTCACTGTCCATCTGTTATCTGTTAAATATGCAAATGTAAATTTACATGTAAAAATATGACATCTCATGCTTTTACTAAGAAAATTTGAGGTGTGGTGCCTCTAACAGCTGTGAACCACATAGTTTTATCTCCATGTCAGCACAGGTCAGACCATAAAAATTCATGAATGGGTATGGAGAATATCCATGCAACACACTCCTCTTTGTAAAACAAGCTAACAAGTTTCAGGAATGATATAAGTGGAACAAAATTAAGACTATCCTCTGGTGGGACACTCCTGGTGTCTTCTCATCCTTTGTGCAACCTCTTCCCTTGTTACTTGTCCATCTTAATAGGAGCGACAGAGAGAAAATAGGAACAGGGTGACTGGGGATAAACCTGGGGAGCTGCAGAGCATCACTTGCAGAATGTCAGGATGCTACAAAAGGAAACTCTGTAATCAAACTGATGTAGCTAGCACTTGCTCACATTGCATGCAGTTGGGACTGGGACATGTTGCTACTTGCTACACATGCTAAAGAGGCTATTTTGCAAGGACATTAATATGGTGTGCCTTGAGACGTCAGCTTGTTTTTTGGTGTGCCTTGGGCAAAAAAAGTTTGAAAACCATTGGTCTACACACACCTGTTACATTGTTGTCTGTGAAGGTTCCCTACCTGGGGTCCGGGCACCCCTAGGGGGCGCCTATAATGAACTTTTACTTATAGTCATGATTGAACATGTGATGTAAGAGGAAGTATTAAAGCCGTCTAAAAGGTCTAACAAAATAAAGAGGATCTGTACATTTCTTGGAAAAAGGTGACATTTAAAAGTGCATTTTTGAGATGATAAAGTCAGATTTTTTTCATGAACCTGAACTCAGAATTTTCTAGTTCAAAAGTCCTAAATTATTACATCATGCACTTTAAAATGAACTAGTGAATTTACAAGGATCCAAACTAAAAACTGAACAGAAATGTCTCTTCAGTCTGGGGAATAATGATGATGTGATCACTCTTGGATCATTTCCTCACTGATCAATCCTACTGAGAAAAATCTCCTGATTAGACGATCAACTGTAGGACTTATGGAAGGAAAACAGCTTCTTCTCTTGTCATTTTCTTTTTCCACGGCTCTTTTGGATTTTATAATGTCAAAAAAATTCTACCTTTAGTTGACATTAATTTCCTTTTTTTTTTCTAGTAAATTTACGACTTGTTAAATTAGAAATGTTTGAGATTTGACTTAAAAATTGACTGAACCTTCTCAGTATGGTATTCTTATGGTGGCTCTAAATGCCATTGTAATGATGGATAGTTTATATGCAGATATTTATCAAGAACTAGTTAATGCAGGCCTGTTATGCTGGGATTTAGTCAATAAAACAATAAAAATGATGTTTAATTCCTCAGAGATTGTCCTGGGGGGCTGTAGAGTGTTTAGAGTAGAGGGACCCCAAAGAAAAAAGGTTAGGACCCACTGATTTAAGGCTCTATCATTTCACAAATGTTCTGCCTTGTTTGGAGAAACTTCCAGAAAGCAGAAGAACAAAATGAATCTATGTTGATGTGGTTTGTTGACATTTCTCCAGACAGTTACTCTGCTGTTAAAAAGCGCCCAATCAGAGCTTAGCGAGCGTCTCCTCTCAGTCTGAACCAGGGTCTGCTGCTGGAGCAGGAGAGGCTGATGTCAGACGAGGACAAACTGAAGACTGAAGAGCAAGAGAAGGACGCCAAGCTGCAGAAACTCATGTGAGTAAAGGACTCATCCGTACGTTTATTTATGTGGAATGTGAGTTCATGTGGTTTTAGTTTGCAGGCCAGAGAGGACCTGAAGGGCCTGGAGGGTCAGGGTACCAAAGTATCTTTTATTTTGAAAGGGCCTGGAGGGTCAGGGTACCAAAGTATCTTTTATTTTGAAAGGGCCTGGAGGGTCAGGGTACCAAAGTATCTTTTATTTTGAAAGGGCATTTGAACTTACGGAAATCAAGAAAACAGCAAACTTCACTTGTTCTTCGATTCTGGACACAAATCAAAAAACAAGTGAAGTTGTCCGTTTTCTTGATTTCCGTATGTTCAAATGCCCTTTCAAAATAAAAGATACTTTGGTACCCTGACCCTGCAGGAGACCGTGGTGAGTATTTCCTGTTTCTACAGTGGAGGAGATGAAGTCCCCATGAGGGCTCAGTGATCATCCATGTGTGCAAATAAAGACTCCATCCTGTAAAACTCCAGCTGTGTCTGCGTTTTTGTTGCATAACCCCCTGCTTCCATCTCTGACGGCTCCCCAGGGGGGCACCGCGCCACGTCCCCCCTTCCCCATCAGGCATGCCTTGATCAGGTACCGGCCACAGTGGGGTTTGAACCCCAGCATCCCTGTGCAGAACTGGTCTAGTCCAGTCCTCTGTGCCACCGCCACCATACCTTTCACACTACCAGCTCTTCTCCTGGCGCATTTATCCTCTTTGTTCAGGATGTGGCTTTAAAATTCACTGAGACCAAGATGGGAGTCGAACCTGGAACCTCCAGACTCTGAGTCAGTCCACTATCTCTTTAGGCTACAGAGCCAGACCTGCAGCAGAGCCTCAGAGGGGCTTTTCCTTCTTTATTTGGACTCAAATCTTGAAAACTTAAAAACATTGGTTAGATTTGAAAGGCCAACTCTTGTCCAGGTCTCCTGAAGTCTAGATTTGGACTCAGACTTTTAAAATATATGAACCCAGGGTAAGATTTGAACCTGTGACCTCCTGATTCAGAGTCAGTCAGCTTTTCCACTAATCCACTGAGACACACACCTGTTCATGTTTCTCAGAGGATCTGGTCTCTGCTTTTGTGGACTGGACTTAAAAATGCACCAAGAATCAAATCCACAACCTTCCAACTCTATGGCAGTCCTCTTTACTCCTGAGTCAGCGATTTACACCAGCAGCTTCAAAAATCCACAGAAGATTTAAACCATCAACCTCATGAGTCCAGGGCAGCTACCAGTCCAACTGAGCTAACACACAGGCTAAAGCTAGCTGCACTTTCTCTGAGATTTCACATCTGGAGTAGAACATCTCTACCATCGACAATCTTTGCTGCTGAAGACCGTTTTCATGCTTGAGTTGCTCATCTCTGTGTTTTCCATCCATTTACATACAGGAAAAACCTGGGAAGTGTTTCATTTGATTTTGGGGGATTTTCACAGCCGTTGTTTTTAGCTTAGCATGTTTAGTGCAGTGAAAGGACACACTTGACAGCACCTTCCACCTTTAATCAAGATGTGAAGTGTGAGAGAAAGTGCAGCTAGCTTTAGCCTGTGTGTTAGCTCAGTTGGACAGGTATCTGCCCTGTAGCTTGCACCATAAACCTTGACATTTTCTGTCACCACTAGGTGGCGCTTTGATCGTTAAAAAAACTGACCATATGACTGGGTGCAGGCCATGACCGTCAGTATACCTGAGCAATCTGAGTCCAATTGGACAATGCACAGCTAAGTTATAAACTACTTCCTGTTTACCAAAGAAATATGCAAATTTGAGGGCTCGCTATGGCCACACCTTTCAACTAATGAGAAAACCCAGAATAGCTTTACATCTGCCATGTCTCATCTAGCTCTGTGCCAAAGTACAAGTCGATCGGATGAAACCCCTCAGAGGAGTTAATCCAGATATGACCCCTGGAAAAGGCCAAAAACAGCCCATTTTCCGCCATTTATTCAAAATGGCGGATTTGCTGTTGGAGATAGAGTGTAGGCCCAAGAGGCTTTTTTATTGATCTCCTCTAGCCGCACCTGCACACAAAATTTCATGAGTCAATGACAAAGTCAAAGCTTTAGCTTTTAAAACTGTTAGGGGGCGCTATTTTTGCAATTTTTAATCATCGCATGCAAAGTTTCCCACAGAAATGTTAAGGGCCTTGAAAGTCCATGCAATGACGGCAAAAATAAGTAAGATAATCCTAGCAAATACAATCAGGTCCTCGCACCACTCGGTGCTCGGGCCCTAATAACAGATTCATTCATTTTCCCCGTGGTTCATATGCCTGCAAACTTTGGTGAAACGTTAGGGACCCAAAAATCAGCTCTTAATCTGACAGGAGACAATTCCTTCAGGTTCATTTGGGGTCGTTGCTCTGTCCTGATTAACAAACAAAAATTAAGCTTTATTGATTAAATGTAACAACAGTTTTCTTTGAAAATCAATAATAAAGTTATTCTCTGCTATTGGTGAAGCTGTCTGTTTTCCCATCAACTATGCAGGGACGACAAACACAGTCAGGTTACACTTCTGATTTCTGCCTTTCAAAATAAAAGCCTACTTTGGCATTTCTTTGGAGTAACTCCCCTCTTTTTATCTCTGCCAAGGAGATTATATGATTGAGGCATATTCACCCCCTGCCATCACTTCCAGTCATCCACTGAGACCATGGATGAGACTGTCAGTGCATCTGTTGGCACCAGCAGGCAATGCTTCCACCATGACTGTCCACCTGTAGAGAAGCCAATGCCTTGCCTCACCATGTTTCCACCTCACCGGAGAGGAAGTAATCGGCGAATGCTGTGGTGGGGAGCACATGGGGATGGATCCAGGAATTTTTTAAAGGATTCCCCACTGTTGGGAGATAGGGCTAATGGCGGAGGTCTGCACTCTCCGAGTGCTTTTCTAGTGTTCAGGATGTTTTTATTCTAATTTTTTTCAGCTCAGGTCTACAGTGGATTAAGTCCCTTTAATGCAGAATTAGTGAGGTAAAACTGAAGACAGATGAGCTGTGGCAGCAGGGAGACATGAGCAGACACGCCTGGTATAAAAGCTTTCATTAAGCTGACTGTTCATGTGTGTTTCAAAGAGACCCATGGAGCTGCATGCCTGTTTTTTGGTAACGTCAGGCCATCTAAAGTCACTGTTTTTTGGTCAGGCAATCAGGAGTGAATAATTCAATGATGGGCAAACATGGTGCATCTTAAATGTGTTTTTTAAAATCAGATTTTTTTTAGGTAATAATGCTGAAAAAAACCACAGAGGTCGAGATAATTTCAGAATTTTTATTAAATAGAGTAACTGATCTGAATGTAATCAACAAAATCAAAGATTTATAAACCGAAAACTCAATAAAAAAACGTTTAGTCAAACAAGTGTAGCTCGGCACATGTATCATCATTCATATCATACAAATGTGACGGGAGTATTCCTGATATTTGTTCATTTCAGAGTATAAAAAGTTTTACTGCGGCGCTGCCTCGTCATGTGATCAGTCCAGGAAACACTGAGGAGAAAACACGGGAGAAGCACGAGACCGACCTGGACCACAACATCAGCAGAAGCAGCCAGAGAACTTTGACATTTAGAGGACGTTTCAAACACGATCAAAAGGCCAGAACGTTTTTAATCCCAACCAGCCTCAGACTGAAGACATTCACCACAGAGACGTCAGTCAGCAAAGATAACAGCAGAATGAGTTTTCTAGATGATTCCAGAGAGCAAAAAAGAGGGATCAACTCCTGCTGTCACAAATATTCATGCTAAATAAGCATCATTAAAAATAAAGCACAATAATCATGCTGATAGTGGAAGGAACCCTTTAAAACCAGCACTAGTCCGTCTCTTGGCTTCTTCATTAATATATAAATCAGGCTGTATTTCGTAGTAACACAACACTACCACCAGGTGGCAGCAGCTATGCATGAAGTCGATTCAAACTATAAAATCGAACTATTTCAGTGCCTGGTCAGCAACAAAACAGTAAGTCCTGGACAACAAAAGAACTCATAGTTGATTTTTAATCCCAAAAATTACAGCAGACTTCTAAAAAGTTTAAAAACTGAAAAAAAAAAACAATATTTCTGTACCAGTGTGTTTGTGCAGAAATCTTACAGTTATTATTTATTTGTTTTTCTTTTAATTATTATTATTTTCTTTCAATGCAATTACCAGATGAAACAAAGATGTTGGATTTTAAAGTGGGGGTATTATGCCTTTTTTTTCCCCAAGGCTTTCCACCATCTCTCTGATACCCACGTAGTAGCTTCACATGGTTTACAGCTCAAAAACTCCTCATGTTTCTCACACTGGCGTCCTGAAAAGCTCTTATTTTAACCTCCGTCTGAAATGCTTCGTTTTCGCTGCTGTGTCTTTAACACCCCCCCTCCTCCACGGACCTGCTTTCCTCCAATTGGCCGATTTTCCAGAGGCTGGTGGGGGGCAGGACTCAATGTTTTGTGCCCGCCCCCTCCAATGTAGCTATGTTGCTATGCTAGTACTTGTAAACTTTGAACGAACCCGTCCGACTGAGTAAAATATGGCGAACTTTGATAAACGTCCATCCGTTTATCAGCAGCAGCGAAAGATAGAGCAGGACGTATCTGTTTGGTAAGTGTTTAATTACTGTGTTACTAAATGGCTAAATGTCTGAAATGCCTTGTAGGGGCGGTCTGTTCCGCTTTGCCTGCCATTACGAAGATCCTATTGCGATGACCTCATCAGTTCGCGCCATCAAAATCTTGTCTCGGGAGGATCCGTTTTTATCAGTTTACACTCTAATTCTAAGATTACTGCCACATACGTTTGTCTTGCAGTTTGAAAATTTGCAGACGTGAAGTATGGACACCCAACATTGTGACTTTATATTTATGTTTTAAAAATAGGAAAAGTATAATACCCCCTCTCTAAAGTTTTGGTAGTTCTCTAAATATAAATCATTAAATTAACAGAGGTTGTCATTTTAAAACACAAGTTAAAGGAAAGTATTGAAATATTTTTCAGCGACCTCAGCACGTGGACGTTCATCGGTATACTTCACACACTGCTGTATTCTATAGTAACAGGGAGTGGCCACAACGTGGCGCCAGCTGTCATGAAAACATCTGTGATTGTTTTCTAAAGATCTTGAGAACTTTCTATCACAGAAAATCAGAAATGTTGGGATAAACAGGAGGTCTTTTTAGAGCTTCTGTAGCATCATAAAATTACACTGTACTTCATTTCCTTTTCGCTGGGTCAGAACCAAACACTGTATAAAAAATGGAAGTAGTCGTGGCGTATTCTTTAGTTTCTGGACTTTTTTGTTAGTGTTTAAGCCCAACAGTGGAGGTCACCACACTTTTACATCAGTGGTTCTCATCTGGTCGAGCCTCAGGACCCACCATCAACTCTTCATTGAAAAAATGCGATCCAAACTTCAGATATCTTTCAACCGATCTTATTTACAGTATTTACTGACAAATAGAACAATTAGGACCTGATCCAGTTGAAGACGTGACAAATCCATGAGCCTGGGCAGAACAGGCTGGTTTTAGATTCATGGACTGTTTGGTTTTTGTTTCCTTAAAAACATTTTGTGACCCACTGAAAAAGGCTCCCCGGCCCGCTTTTGGGTCCTGACCCACCAGTTGAGAAAAGACCCTGTAAGACCCTGTAAAGTGAAATCCAAAGTTTGTGTTTTAACACTCTAGAAATGTGTGAACCTGGTTGCTGTAAACTTGTGAAAACACTGAGATCTACATGTGACTTAGGGGCCGTCCACATGGAAACGAATTCAGGTGTATACGCAAAAGTTTTTTGTCGGATCAGCGTTTCATCCACACAGAAACGGCGTTTCACATGACTGCAAACGATACTTTTTGAAACCGGGTCCCAGAATGCATAAATCCGTATACGACTACCGTTTCGCCTCCATATGGATGCCTATCCACAGTGGTGTGTGTGGGTGGGGGGGGTAGGGGAGGCAGTCGCCCCCCCCCCATGGCCCAATTGTTGAAAAGCGCGTGCAAAAGTGCCCTCTTGGGAGCCAAAGACCATTAGGACCAAGAAATACTATGAAATGTTACTTTTGCAATGGCTTTTATGTTGGGCCCTTTTTTAATCTATATTGAGCCAGAGCTATATCTCAAAGAACCAGTTTGGATTATCTGGTGCAAATACGGTGTTAAAATTCACTAGAATACAGAAAATGGCATCTACTGCATTTAAAATGTTTACCAAATCTATCAGCCACAGAGGTCTATGGATCACTGAGAGCATCAGAACAGAGATTTGAGACAGAAACCAGACTTTGTCTCTTCTCTGGACCAGAGGTCAACATAAGGTCAGGGGGCAGGGCTAATAGCATGAGTGCTTTCCTCCAATCAGATTGTAGCGTTTTTTTAAATCTGAGACGATCGTATTTCTCCTGAGTGGGCGTGGCTTCAGCTCATTCTACAGACACGCCCACACCATCCTGGAGATTTTACTGCCTGATTTTTCATCATTCTGAAGATTAATTTTATAAACTTAGAGATGTTTTATCTGACTGGTTCAGAACACAGTGATCTGTCATACAACAAACCTAAACACAGATTTATTTTCACTTTACAGGGTCTTTAAGATCACTCTAGAAACAAAGCGATGGATTTGCAGTGACTTTAAGCCTCCTGACAAACAGCTCACCTTACAGTCAACTCAGCATCACATGAATTATTCAAATTTTATGTCTAACTCTTAGCTTTCAGAAAATCCAAAAGAATGAGTTATATAAAAATATCCTTCCTTGAGTTTGTACTAAAAAAAACAGAGCTAAACAGACAAAAACCATTTCATTGACTGAACCTGGCTGTTTACATGTTTATTCTGCTGCAGTTCAAAATCAGACTGATCGAGATTCCATGGTTTTCCAGCAAGCCTCTAGTGGACACTAAAGGAACTGCACTGATTTAGCCCTGTCTGTTTTCTTCTAAAGTTTAGTTGACAACAGGTGAAACAGAACTCTACAAACTAATCTGTTTAGTTCCTTCAGTTTATGAATGAATATTGATGGTTTAGGACAGGAGAAGTACGTTGGTGGTTGCTGGCTCAGGTCTACATAATCCGGCTTCTGCAGGTGTTTGCACAAATCAATCAAAAAGACATCTAATTTACAAAACATTTGAATGCTCCCCTCTCTGTGCTGCAGAGCAGTCAGCGTCAGCGTCTGTCTGCCTTTAGGCTGTCAAATTAAGGTTTTCTCACACTGAATAGAACCACATTAACCCAGGAATAGTTCATGCAAAGGTATCCAGGTAAGAAAACCTTTGTGTGGGGCTATTTAAGTTTAGATTCAAACAATGAAAACATTAAAATTTCATGTAAATTTTTTTATATCTATGCATTTATTTGTGTGGGTCCTGGGGGCCTGATTTATAAAAGTAAGGGGGTAGGAATAGATGTTGGTTTGGAAGAGCAGAGCTTTTCCGTCTGTCATAATTATGACCGACCAATCAGAGCAGACATATGGAGTAGTAGGCGTGATGTTTTCAGGTCAGTCCAGGATTTTTAACATCAGTGGAGCCAGTTTGTAAGTTAAAGTCTTGCTGAGGCTGGTCAAGAGAAGCAAAAACATCTTCACCACCATGAAAAACGCTTCAGTGTGGTTCTGTGCTCTTCTTCTCTCTAATAATTGTCGTTTAGTTCTGAGCTGCTAATCTCCTCATCGCCATTGTATACAGCAGCGATACTCAACGCCTGGGTCTTTTATGTCTTAATTTCAAATATTATTCCCCAAGAAAATCTTTATACAGGGAAACAATGACCTCAGAAACTACCCATTGCAAGTCACAATAATCAGTTTGAATCCCTACTTTAATACAACCTTTATTCTTTGTACCTATATTTCCATTGCCCTTTTTTGCAATTATTTGCCTTTTTTTTCATTTTTTTAATCACTTTTAATTCATTTTTACTGCTTTAAGCCCACTTTTGCTGTTAAACACTCCTTTTCCCCCTATTACCCACTTTTGCAACTTCTTTTTGACACCTTTTCCCCTCTTACCCACTTTTATTCGAATTTTTGCCCCTACACTTTTTTTTTTTATTTTTTTGCCATTTTTTGTCCAAATAAGCTACCTTTTGCCATTACATACCACTTGTTTCCTCTTTTTTGCAGGTTTTTGCCACTCTTGACTGCTTTTTGCCCATTTTAGTCACTTTCTACTCATTTTTTGCCACATTTTTGCCTCCTGTAACTTATTTTTTAGGTTTCTCATCCATTTTTGCTGTTTTCTAACCATTTTTCCCCTTTTCTCCTCATTTTCACCCATTATTGCTGCATGTTGACCATTTTTGCTACTTTTTAATTTTGGCTACTTCAAGCCATTGTTGCCACTTTCCATGCATTTAAGCTATTTTTTTTTTTTTTTTGCCATTAAACACCCCTTTAGTTCCAAAATTTTTCTGCCCATTTTTCTACTTCTATCCCATTTTTGCCACCAGTTTTTTTTTTTTTTTGCCTCTTTTGGCCTGCTTTTTGCTATTTGCAATTTTTTCCTTTTTGCCACTTTACGCCCATTTAAGCCATGTTTTGCCATTAAATGCCTCTGTTTTCAGCATTCTGCCAATCTTTGCTGCTTTCTGATGTTTTCCACATTTTTAGTCACATTTACACTCATGTTTGCTGTTTTTTGGTTTGCCACCTGTAACTCATTTTTTGGTTACTTCTCAACCATTTTTGCCCTTTCTGCCCTATTTTGCCCCTTTTTCTTCCTGTTTTTTTCCACTTTTTACCCACTTTTTGCCATTTTATGCCTACTTTGCCCCTTTTTGGCCACTGTTTGACCATTATTTGCTACCTTTAATTTATTTTTATTGCCACTTTAATAGGTTTTTGCCACTTTTCACCACTTAGATTATGGCTCTTGCAAAGGCATTTTTCAACAGTTTGGCTCTTTGGTTGAGCAGGGTCGAGTATTACTGGTTTACAGGCTTGCAGCCACTTTGACTAAACCACGCCCCCAGGTACCGCCTCACTCTCCTGGAATAATGCTGATTGGTTTGGTAATTCTTCGATTCTTCCTAGGTCTGCCTGACGACTGGCCAACCCATCACCTTTGCAATGCTAGCAGATTTAATGGATTCTGAGCGAATCAGGCCCTGGATGCCGTCTTTCCTGTTGTCTGTTTAGGAAGAATTTTCCCAACATTGGAATTCAGTTGAGAAATTTGGACCTCTAACAATAAAAGAGTGCATCTGCTATAAAATATAAAACCCCTAAATGTGCTGAATCTTCCTAAATGATCCTGGGGGCAGCTCGCTGATCAGAAGGTTCTCCTGAATGCTAACACTTCCCTTTAAGTGTCTGTGTGTAAGGTTGAATTGTTTTCATGCTCAGACTCTTTCAGCCCTCTCTAATGTCAAAGTGCCGTTTAGCGTGAACGTGACGAAGCTTTCAGTGTTTCTGCTGACCCGGACTCGAAGGAGAGGAGGTGAAGGGTGGGAGGAGGAGAAGAGTCGGTGCATTTATTAAGACGTTTTTAAAAAATTCCCTCTTCTGTTTCCTTTTCTGTTATTGCAGAAAAGGAGGCGTTAAGTTTAAGACATCGCTTGTAGAAAAGTTTAAGAGTTTGTTAAGCCCAGTCGCTCGTCTTGCAGGAGTTTGTTGACTCTCGCAGTGTGTTCAGGTGCTCTCTGTTCGTTAGAGTTCTGTTGTTTTCAGTCCAGTTGAAATGAACATGAACGCTCCTCTTTCTGCCTGCCAGTCCAAACACTTCCCTCCATCTTTTCTCCAAATCATTTTCTCGTCTTCTTTATCTCTCCTCCTTTTTAGCCCTTTCTCACAACCTCTGTCTCTGTTTTCCCATTTTCTCCTCTTCCGTCACTCTCAGACCAACGGGCAGACAGAAGCGAGCTTTCCGTCCAATCAGGAGTCTCCGTTTTGATCACATGCCCGTGGAGGACAGTCCCAGGCCGGTAGTTTTGCTCATGCATGGTAAACCTTGAGCTCCAGCTTTGGGGAAGTCGTGAGCCACCACTCGGCCGTTCTCGCCTCCGAGCCCCGACGCTCCTCCACCTCCGACCACTCCGTAACCTCCCGCCGCCACGCCTCCTCCTGCTCCCGTTCCTCCGCTAACCATGGCGGCATCGATTAGCTCCTGTAGGATGAGGAAACACGGATTTATTAGCATGTTTTAAAATGTATATCCAGTCATACGAAGGAGCTTTGATGACGGACCACAAAAACAAGACTTACACGAAAATGTCTGAATTTAATGGAAATTTTACTTCCGTCTGTTTTTTAAAGGAAAAATGAAGTCTAAAGGAGGAGCTGGGGTGGAGTGTTAAGGCTTGGAAGTGGACTGAGATGATGTGTGTGTGTGTTGGGACTCTCTTAGTGAGATCAGAGCTGTGATGTCATCTGCAAACAACCAATAAGTGACCAGCATTTTTCACCTGTGCACACCTGTCCCTTTTCAGGCTAATTTATAGGATTTTAGAGAAATCACCAGCGCCGTATGGAAATCCCAGTCTTGAGTTTGTTTGTGAGCAGTGGGTAATAACAGTAAAAGTTGATTTTCAGTAAAGATTGAAGCTCCCTCTGTCTCCCTATCTCTCTCTCCCTGGGTAAATCTAATGATGTGGATCCAGAGTTAATATCCTGTATCAGGCCTCTGAGGCGCCCACACTCCCTCGCTCTTCTCTGGCTGCCATCAGGAGTCGTCTGGCAGATTGGTACAAATAAATCCCAGGTTTATTCATTTACCGGAGCAGCCTGAGCGCTCGCTACACCTCAGGGCCAGCTCGCCCACGTCTCAACAGCAGAGTCAAACACTGATATCCCTCCTGCTCTCACCCCGACGGCACGAACTTAACAGCTTACAATCCACATCAGTCAGCCTGCGAACGCCGTCGACACCGAGAGGAAGTGCACTCCGTCTCTCTCTCTCTCGCTGTCTTTAATGAAGGCTTTATTGTCGTTGTAAGTCTACGTGTGCTGTCAAAACAACGCTGCAGCATCTGTCTGTAAGTGGTTCTGCCTGCAGGCGCTAAAGCCACCTGTTAAGACATCAAACAAGCTGAATTAGAGGTGTACCATTCCTGAAAATAAATAATGAACAGCTGAGCCTTGTAAAGATGCTAACCTTTCTCTCTGCTATTAAATTTTCATATTAAAAACAGTCTGCGCACCTGAAAATAAACTCCCATGATGCAATAATACCATCATACTGTGTACTACTCAGAATAACAAAGGGACTCTAAAGGAGACAAGGCTTTACTGGAAGAAAAGTGATGGGAATTACAGTGAGAAATTAACTGTTTTAGAGCCCAAACGAGGCTGAAACCGTGCTCAGACCTGCCTTTTCCCTAAAAATCACAAAGAAAACAACAAAAATGAACTGATGCCAGATAACGTGGAATAGACAGCAGGAATCTTGGGAATCTTGCAAACACCCAGAGAGATTTACGGCGAGATGAAACAAGACTCTGACTGCAGGGTTGGTGAAGGCACAGAGGGATATTTTATGGAGCTGATGTGAGCGCCAAGGACCCAGAGGCAGCTCCATCAGAACCCCAGCTCAGCTCTCATCCCTGGAGTCAAAATCCAAGCCGGACATCCTGATAATCGCCTTATTGCTGCAATTTTAACGTGCAGTACTGTGAAAAGTATGTGCCTGTTCCTGGTTTCTTATACATCATCAAACTAATTTTAATATTAAGATTACCTGTCTAGAAAAGGTTACAAAGGCATTTCTAAGACTTTGGGACTCCAGCCAACTACAGTGAGAGCCATTATCCACAAATAGAGAAAACTGGGAACAGTGGTGAACCTTTTAAATTGTGTTTAAATTGTGGTTCAAAAGAATCATTTTAAAATCAAACTTATGAAGTTGGCCTGGACTAAACTGATTGTCCCTTAATTTACAACAATCAAGTGGTTCCTGTAACTCTCAGTGAGACTTCTGCACCTGTCCCAGGTATTTTGGTCAACTACTCATGATCAAACTGCTCTGGCTGTCTCAGGTTTGAAGGGTTCCTTCTGCAGACTACATGTTTGAGCTCCTTCCACGGATGTTCACCAGGATTAAGATCAGGGCTCAGAGAAGGCCTCTTCAAAACAGTCCAGAGTTTGGTTCTTAGGTTCTTGGCTGTTTTTAGTTTAACATGTCTCTATGGAAACATCTGAGTTTAACATGTCCCTATGGACACATCTGAGTTTAACATGTCCCTATGGAAACATCTGAGTTTAACACGTCTCTATGGAAACATCTGAGTTTAACATGTCCCTATGGAAACATCTGAGTTTAACATGTCTCTATGGTCACACTGAGTTTAACATGTCTCTATGGACACACCTGAGTTTAACATGTCTCTATGGACACACCTGAGTTTAACATGTCTCTATGGACACACCTGAGTTTAACATGTCTCTATGGACACACCTGAGTTTGACATGTCTCTATGGTCACACTGAGTTTAACATGTCTCTATGGACACACCTGAGTTTGACATGTCTCTATGGTCACACTGAGTTTAACATGTTCCTATGGACACACCTGTTTATAGAAACGTGTACAGACCTTCTTTTACCTGCCTGTTTTGTTTAAACAGCCACAGAAGCCTGAATAATTTAAACCTCAACCACTGAGTGAAAATAAACCAGCTTCAGTATTAAAATGTTGGCGGTAAGGCAGAGGGTGATGTATGGAGTCCAGGAGAGCAGGCTGCAGTATTCATACCAGAGGATCAATAATAAATCACAGCAGGATGGCTTATATATACTGTATGTATCGACTATTAGTCCCATGAGCTCTGCAGAGCTCCTGTGAGCAGGTAACGGCGGTCTAACCTCGCTCTGCTCTGCTCTGCCTGATGAAACTCTCCTCACATGTTGTGTCAGCGGTGCCCTCAGCGAGCGCTGTTAGACTCCGTGTTCAGACGCACATGTGAGGAGAATAACAAAAGTCCAGCAGAGAGGGAGAGCCGACACCGGAGCTTCTGCTGAGGTGAAAACGGCTCTAATGACTTGTTTGTTCCTTCTGAGGAGGCCGTCAGAGTCTTGCTGTAAACCACCGCCATCCGTAATAAGCTGACTGCAGTTTCATCACATTCAGACGTTGGCGATAAAGAGCTGGAGAGCAGCGTGTCAGATAAGCAGGGATCAGCTGATGCTCTTTTAAATGGCTGTAATGCTTCTGCCCCGTGGCTGCAGAGAGACGGAGATTCTAGAAAGATGGAGCTCCAGCACAGCGGGTCTGACTATTAAGGAGTAAAACTGGACCCGTATGAGTGATTTTAAACCAGTTATTCATCTACCTGGTGGATCAAACATGAGGGATGCACAATACTGGATTTTTGCTGATATCCAGTATGCCGATATTTCCAAATTCATGTTTACGATTTAGACCTAAAACTTCAGTCTTTAAAGCACTGTTACTCAACTCTGCTCAACCAAAAAGCCCAATTGTTGAAAAACACCTTTGCAAAAGCCACAATGTAAGCAGTGAAAAGTGGCAAAAAACAGCTTAAGTAGCATTTAAAGTAAACTAAAGGTGGCAAAAAATGGTCAAAAAGCTGTAAAACTGTGTGAAAAGGTGCAAAAATGAGGAGAAAACTGGAAGAAGGGTCAGAAAATAGCAAAAATGAGTGAGAAGTGACAAAAAAATGCAAGAGTACCTTGATGCAGACAAGATGGCCGACATACATCCAATCCATACTGGAAGTCTCAACTGGAAGTCCGTACGTCTAAGGTTAGGCTTACGCATTAAAACCTGAGTGGTTAGGTTCAGGGTAAGGCAGTGGGGCGGGTGATATGTGAGATCCAGCACCAAGGGGTAGGCTTAGGCATGAAAAAGACTGACAAACACTGGCAGCTGAGTCCAACATGAAGAAGAAACTTCCGCTTGGGACTTACGGCATGGATTGGATGTATAGCGACGCCCATGTCGGCCATCTTGACTGCAGATGGGTCCCTCTCAAAAAATGAGTTACAGGTGGCAAAAAAAGCTCCAAAGTAGCAAAAAGTGGCAAAAAATTGGTGGGCATTGATTAAAATGGGCAAAAAACAGTCAAGATTGGCAAAAATGGGCAAAAACTTAGGAAACAAGTGGTTTTTAAGGGCAAAAATGGATGAAAAGTGGTGAAAAAGGGCAAAAATGGGCAAACAATAGGAAGCAAGTGGTAATTAATGGTAAAAAAAGGGGGGGAAAGTGGTGAAAACGGGCAGAAAAAGGAAACAAGTGGTATTTAATGGCAACAAATCTGTGAAAAGTGGTGAAAAGGGGCAAAAATTGGCAAGAACATAGGAAACCAATGGTATTTAATGGCAAAAATGGGTAAAAAAATTGTAAAAAAGGAAGAAAAAACAGCAAAAAAATAGGAAACCAATGGTATTTAATGGCAAAAGGTAGCTTTAATGGGTGAAAAGTGTCAAAAAAAAAAAGTAAAAACAGGAAAAATTGGATGAAAGTTGCAAATGAGCCACAAATAGTCACAAAAGAGCCACATGTTGAATTTCACTGCTTTAAAGGGATATTTCAGTATTTTTGAAGTTGGATTGTATGAGGACTTTTGCTATAGTAGAGGCATTAGCTTACTTAGTGTTGCACCGTGTAATTTAATGACTTTTGTGTAACAATGGACCAAAAAAACAGTTTTTGCTAAATTGCACGCCATATCAGAAATGTTGGAGGCCTTTCATTCGTCACACAGAGCCTCTGTGTTTGGAACTATTTTGCAGCGTGAGCCCTCCATTTTCAGGCTGATTATATGCTGGCTGTTTACACAGTGCTGTTTTCAGAGGCGTGCATCAAGGGACCGACTTTCAAATCTTACAAACCCAAACAGGTAGTGTTGTGGCTGAAATAGCTGCATCCCTGAAAAGAAGCAAACTTTCAAGCATTTCCTGAAGAGGAATGTGTTGACAGACGGTTAGTTCATGTTCAGACGACTCACCTTCATCCGTCTTGACTCGATGCGAGACTTGTAGCAGAACTCGACCAGCGCCACCAGCATAGCGAGCCCCAGACCTCCGATCAGGATGTAAAACACTCCGGCTACGTTGCTCAGACTGAGTGCGCTCGTTTTGTCCTGTCAGCGCAGAGAGGCGGGATCAGAGATGACCAATCATGGTGCAGATAATCATGACATCACTTCATTTAGGAAACATTAAGGAAAGAGAGCTTTAGAAACAAATCTCGTCTCTCTAACTGACAAGACCGCCAACTTTTAAAGGCTGTGATGAAGAGGGGACATGTTTGATCCAAAACAACCACGAGTGCTGAGAGGGGCGTTCAAATTATTCTGGAAGTCCAGATGAGAACATTTCAGTGTGAATTTGTTCATGGTGTGTGCCCTCTTGTGTTACAGAGAACAGTTGTGTCTGCGTTCACTACCTTACTGTTTTTAAGCTGCATCCATCCATTCAACCATGCTCTCTGGTCTCACTGCTCCTATTGGCTCTTTATCAATGACATCACTGGGAGAAACTACCAAAAGTCCATGTTTAGAGCTGTTTATGACTATGCCGAGCGTTCAAAGAGCAAAAATAAAATCATTATTAATCCTTGAGCTACTTTTGTGTCCAAAAAGTTGTAAAATATTCAGACCAAAAAAAAAAAAAAAAGTTTAAAAATTCTGAGAGCGACGGCAGAGGGCGGGAAATAAAAAAGCCTCCGTCTAAGGCAGTGTTACTCAACCCTGCTCAACCAAAGAGCCAAACCACTGAAAAATACCTTTGCAAGAGCCACAATCTAAGTGGTGAAAAGTGGCAAAAATAGTTAAAAAATGGCAAAGAAGTAGTAAAAAAATGGGTGAAAAGGGGCAAAATAGGCATACAACTGCAAAAACTGGGTAAAAAAAATGGCAAAAGTGGCAAAAATGGATAGAAAAATTAGTTACAGGTGGCAAAAATGGTCAAAATGCAGTTAAAAAAGTGGCAAAAATGCATGAAAAAAGTGGCATTCAATGGCAATAAAAGGCAGAAAATTGCAAATAATGAAATGAAAAGTAAAAGTAGCTAGAACTGGTTAAAAAATGGCAAAAATAGGATAGAAGTGGTAAAAATGGGCCAAAAGTGGCAAAAAGAAGTGGAAAAAATGGTCTGAAAAACAGGAAAAATTGACTAAAAGTGGCAAAAAAAGGAACACAAAGGGAAGAATTGCAAATAAAGCCAATGGAAATAGACAGACTGAAAGGCTGACAATTAAAGCCACCTGAACATGAGTGGGAAACAAACAGATTAATAAAGCTTGCAATGGATAATTTGACCTTTTTGAAGGTTTTCTGGGTATAAAATATTTCAAATGAAGACATAGAAGAGCCACAAATCATTGCAAAAGAGCCACACGTTGAGGATCTCTGGTCTAAGGTCTGGATCAGTGGATGGTCTGTTTCTACAAAGTGGTCTGGTTTGGTCCAGTCCACTTCTGTCCTGGTCTACATCATTAAACTCTGATGTTACCCGTGTTTTCTCTGCTGATGTCTTTTCAGTCTCTCTCACTGTGACAGGAAATCGTCCCTTTTTAGAGACCCTGATCCGCAGCTGGTTTCTCTTCATCTGGTTCCAGTTTGTCTTTTTAAATGTGGATTAAATAAGGACAAAGATGGAGGAAAGGAAACTGGCACTCAAACAGGAGCTAGCTACAGTGCTCACATTAAAGAGCTGTTTAGTAGAGCAGGCTCGTTCATTAATGGCTCAAGTTAAAGAGTCATTTAGTAGAACAGACTCCTTCATAAATGGCTCACATTAAAGAGCCGTTCAGTTGAGCAGGCTTGTTCATAAATGGCTCACATTAAAGAGCCGTTCAGTTGAGCAGGCTTGTTCATGACAGGAATCTGGAATTTATGGAAATTTAACTTTCTGAGGTAAATCATGGAAAAAAATATGTGTGAATTAATCGCATAAAAATCAAACAACAAAAAACTTCTGTATGTGTTTTTCTCCTTTACTTTTCACACTAAGACTTAAAAATGAAGTTAAATTTGGCTCCAAAACACAGCCTTTAGAAGTTCATATTTACGTCATTTCCCATGCAAACTCATGCACATAAAGGAAACCAAGAGAAGAAAATAAAGAATAATCTCTGTAGATGTAAATTCAGAGACCTAAGAATAAAACCATTACCTCTGGTACATCATAGTCTGAGTCCCACAGGTTAATTCAGGTTAATTCAGGTTAATTCAGGTGAATTAGAGTGATATCAGTGCTGCAGTCACTCAGATATCAGCTCTGATAAAGAACAGACGTTTCTACACAGAGGGGGGGAATCTGATTCTTTGTTGAGTTTATCCTGATTAAAGAGCTTCTCCTGCCTCACCATCGCTTCGTTTTTGGTGGGCGTGGCTTAAATTTGTCCTCCAATAGCATGCAACGTTCATAGACATCCACAGCAGGAAAGAGTGGGCGGTGCCTCTCTTCAATGGGAAGTGTTGTTGGGATGAGGAGGGGCCAATCAGAGAGCTTTCCTCTCCAATCTGTCATGTTAACTTCAGCCAATGAGCTTCGTTAAAATTAACCCGTTAAAACTTAAAAACAGGAATGGATTTAAGGGAATTATCGTTGTTTAAGGCGACATGAGGGAAAAGGCCATCTTTTTAGGGATAAATAAATCTGATTAAAGTCCGAATTCTGAGATAAATTCACAGTTCTGAGATTCAAGTCAAAGTTTAGGATAATCAGCATTTTAGATTAAAGCTATGATTTCAGATTCTGAGAATTTAGATGAATTTATTCTAAATTATTGATGAAAGTTGGAGTCAGTATTCTGGGATTAAAATCTGAATTCTGGATTGAAGGCAGAATTCTGAGATAAATGTTGGAATATTAGATTCAAGTTGGAATTCTGGAAATAAAATCTGAATTTTAGCTTGTTGCTGGAATCCTGAGATTAAATTAACAATTTTAGATTTAAGTCAGAACTTTAGATTAAAGTAAGAATTCTGAGATCAAAGTCAGAATTTTAGATTGAAGTCAGAATGCTGAATTAATTTATTTTGTATTTAGTTTTTTTTTAATTCAGAGAAAAATACTTTCTTTGAATGTTGGCCTTTATCTCAGAATTCTGACTTTTTTCTGAATCTGAAGAAAAGATTCAAAAAGAAAAATATTTAAAGGGGCTCTATGTAAGATTTTTGCTTTAAAACTTCCCACTTTTGAGTATATAATGGTGCACTTTATCCCGATGTGAAGAATGAGGCTCTCTATGTCTTCCTTGTTTGCCTGTATAAGCCTGTGGAGTCGTTTCTCTGTGAAGAATTCGGGACGAATTTTCTGCGAAAATCTCAACGGAAGTGACGTCGGCTACTATGTAATGCACGCACCCCCTTGCTCTGTTTGTACCTGACAATGGTGTGGTGAATGGAGAAGGCTGCATCTGCGAGTAAACGACTGGCTAGCTCAGCTCAAACGCCCACACAAACTCCTCGAAAACATAAAAAACTAAGACAGTTTTATCTGCTGAAGCCCGTCAAGCTAAAAGAGAGTGTGACCGATGCAGGGGGAAATGGAGGATAAATACTGGTGGAGCATTTGAGAAACAGAGGGAGCTACACTCGGCGCTCAGGATAAATACGGATCCAGAGATGGCCGTCTTTCTGTTGAAAAGGTAAGGCATCACTCCGGACCATGAAATACTATGTAGTGTGTTATGTTCTATAAACCATACGCTACATCACGTTAGCTTGCTTACGAAGATGCTATCCAAACAACCAGAATGTCAAGTTACTCATTTAGTGTTTTCTGGATAATATTGCGTCTTTTTCTTGCTTCCTGTCACTGGACTCAACTTACTGAGTTTATGTTTTTGATACTTAGTTCATAAAATATCTTCAACATATAATGTCAGCTATGTGGTATCCGCAGTCAAGGCACCATTATCAGAGCTAAGCAACGTTAGCCCTGTTGCTTCTGCTCTAAAACGCGTCCCGCTCATTACACTTCACACACATAAAAAGACAATAAAATTGGTCAGTGCTAAACTAAGTAGTGAAGTTGTTCATTCATTGAAATGGGCGAGAAAATATCGTCCTCTCTTAATCGCCTCATATGAACCAATATTTAATTTTGTGCCGTGTCTGCACTAGAGGTTCAAATATACTTTAGTCATTTTTATTTTTAGTTTGTGGAACTTTTAAGTGTTACTTGACTTACCTCCTCTGTGTTCGTGATGCTGGTAAATCACCTTGGTCTGCGTGTGTATCAGCTGATAAACCGGAGGCTCGTTCATGAGCAAGGAGCACGCCGTCATGGACGAGCAACACAATATTGTTGTAGTTCACCTAATGGCTGGCGGTGTCGCTACACTGATATTTTTTTAAATCTTGCGGAGAACCCCTTTGACAAATAAAAGTAAAATTAGGATTAAACTAAATTCCAGTGTTTCTTATGGTCCTGTGGACAAGCGGAGCAGCAACCAAGGAGTTGAAGCGGTCTGTGTCAGACAGCGACCTCTACTGGATTCATATTTTAACCTAACAGACGTGTTTGAGTGAGTGGGCAGTGCCGGCTGTATCGTTTAATCTGTACAGATCTATGTTTGCATGGAGGGAGACTAAATGAGCCTTTAAAAGCCTTGGGTCTTAACTGGTGGGTCAGGAACTTTGAAAAGGCGTTTATTTTGAAGGGCATGTCTTCAGCTCTTTGTTCACCGTGACTTCTGTTCCAGGTCCAAACTGCCCCATTGTTGAATAAAAACACTCGGTTATAATTTAAGAAATAAACTGCCACCCATTTCAGAGACTCTCAATCACACTGGGAATATCTGGAAAGAGCTGAATGGTTTTAAAAACCAGGTCCCAGCTAAAGGCCCATTTATGCTCAGTGGTAATTATGAATACGAAGCCTTCTGTCCGTGCTCCACATTCATTTCGTCCGTATTTCTGCACGTTTCCATAAAGCTTACTGATACTGGCCAAACGGAGCAGTACCACCGGAAACGGTGGGGGCAGTGTTGCTGTCACTCCCCGATACGTAGGTCTAGTGAGACACGAAGAAGAAATAACAACGGCGGAACTTTCTGAGTTCAAGTTGGTTAGAAACGCTGCCTCTGTTTTTGTCTTTTATGCGAGAGGTACATTATCAAAACCTCCTCCACAGTCGCCATGTTTGTTTTTTAGTTTGTTGTTGTCATAAACTTTTGACTCTGGGCTACCCCCTGTCCGATGGATGTACTGGTTAACATCCATGCCAACGTAAAGGATGCATGGAAGTATGTGAGCAGTGACGGTTACATCGTTTGAAAAGGACGTATACATTTTCATAAGTAAAGGGATTATAAATGGGCCTTAATCCTGACCTGAGCAGAGAAACAGTCTCACAAGCTTAAAGCTGAGGTTTCTGAACTTTTTTTTTTTTTTTTTTTTTTTTTTTTTGGTAGATGCTTCCACTGATTCCCAGATAAGAAGTTGAATAAATGATTAAAATGTTTGTCATTTTTCTGTTTTTCCAGCCTGGCGTCGTCACAGTTGAACATTCGTCCCGTTTGTTAGTCGCCGTCTGCTGAGTTCAGAGTGAACAGGAGGTACATGACAGATTGGAGACAAAAACACGGGTGTGTGTCCGTGAGAGTGAGAGAGGAGGGAGAGGAGGGCTGGGGAAGCTGTGGCCAGGCGTCTGGGTGTCATTTAGCGCCGGTTAGCAGCCATAAACAGAGAGAGAGGATGCAGAGAACCAGAGAGAGAGAAAATAAACAGAAATCATATTTACAGTTATGAAAATTTGACTTTTTACATCCAGAATGAAACAAATAAAATCTGGATTTGATCTTGAGTTTGTGCAGAAAGCAGAAAAGTTTGTTCTGTTAAACAAAAAAAGGCCTTTAAACGTGTCTTTGTAAAACTTTCCTCCATTTTTCCATCAGGTAAATCTAAAAAATCACACAAATGTGGCACCTAAAGGCAGACAGGGTTTGCCATTAAATCGATGTAAAAAGTCACATTTTCAGTCCTTTTTCTGTCTGTCTGCGGCCGCTTCCAGCAGTGTGCTGACCACAGAATATTCTGGAGAACTGAAGGAAGGCTGAGCAGAGAAAAGCCTCTGAAGAAATCTACTGATCTGAAGACATGAAAACCTCCCTTATCTCCAAAAAAGTCAGCGCTGTCACAATCGGCTAATGCCGGCTCATTTTCTCATTAATTTGCATAAAATGGTGGGGCTGTAGCAGAGGTTGGAGGAGGTTTTATGGGATTTAAATTTCAGTAAATGTAGGAGGAAATCACCAGCAGCTACTTGGTTTCGGAACAAATTGGAGTAATGAGGTTTCCATGGCATCTAAGAGAACATCAGTGTGTTCGTGTGTCATTGGTTTATCCTTCAGCTCTTCAGAACGGTCAGCCGAGCAGAGTTACACTCCAAAAACAAAAAGTTAGAATTCAATAAATCAAAATAACTGTAATCACAAAGGCTGGCTGTTTGAACCAGCAGGCACTGAGCTGAAAACAGGGAATGAGTATCTGTGTTTAACAGTGAAGACCCTAAAGAGTGAGTGGTCTAGGGAGTATCCGTCTACAGGGACAGGTTTAACACTCGTAAAAGCAGGGTGCAGGAAACAAAGAGTCTGGATTAAGTAGCTTTATTATAGACCCGTTAATTTCTAATGTCACACAGTGTGTCCCTTTGGCCCCTGACCAAACAGCAAACGGGGCATGCAACTGACAGGATGTGTCTGCAAAATCCTGTCCATAAATAGCCTAGAGTGATCTGTGTAGTGCACCATTAGTACATGGAAAGTTAAACCTAACTTATCAGCAGTAGACTCCTGCAAATCATTTTACAAAGTGTGAAAAAACACATACAACGTCTCATGAACCCGAAAAGGCTAAATTTAACACTACTAAACACCGGTATTATGGTTTAAAGTGTGACCCTGTTTACTGGCGACTTTCAACCAAAGGCGGCATTAAAAACACTCACAAATTCCTCTCTGTGCAGTCTGATGGCCATATTTTAATAATAATAATGAAATAAAACTAAACAAAGAGGGATTCAGGAGGGCTGAAGTGTGCATTCTTATGAAATGAAACCGTGTAGTGCACATTTAGTTCATGGAAAGTTAAGAAAGATTGAAATGTTGGTATTAGATACCTGCAGATCATTTTATACAGTGTAAAACAGCCGTTTCCATAGCAACATCTCATGTGCGCCAAATCACTGAATGGGCCAAATGCTAGTTAGTTACTATTCTAGGACCTTAAAGTTTCTATTAGCTATAGCTTTATGCTAATAGCGGTGACCATTGTGGAGACTAACATCATGGTAGTTATGTGTGCTGAAGGTCTGTTCATGAATGTGCTGATCTATTTATCTATAGTTAGAGAGAGATAAAAAATAGATAGCCGAGAGCAGCCATTCCATGCTGTAGGAGCTAGGAGTGAGTTCTTCTCTACATCAGAAGACCAATCCCATCATCTAACTTCAGTCTTTTTCACCTTGAAAAACATCCAATTTGTATAAACTTACTAGAAAATGATAACCATAGAACAACCAGAAAAATGCTGATTTTAAAGATGTTTGTGCGTTGATAAAACACACAGACGGTTAAAATAAACTTAAACGTTTTCAGTAACTACTTTAAAAGCTATTTTTAAAATAATCTCAACACAGTTTACCAACATTTGAAGCATTTTTAACTTTCCATGTACATCATGTGCACTACACTGTAGTATCGTGTGAAAATGCTAACTTATCGGTTTTAGTGTTCTGTTTTTTTAGTGACATGGGACGCCTGCCAGGGGCGAGACCCGAAGGAATGAGCAATTTTAAAAACAGATAAGAATGGGTAAATATTTACTTTTTATTTTATTTATTCAAATTTGATGTTTGAATATAACTCAAGACATAAAATGACATTTTTGTGAATTCTTGACCAATCAGATCAGCCCATTTTAAACTCCCAGGTTTGGGTGTACATGTCAGTCTGCTGCAATGTTATAATAGTTTTTGAATTTTCATTAGTTCTCATTTTTATTTTGTTTTCACTTTCCGTGTTTGATTTCAGGTTAGTTTTTATTTATTTATTTTTTACAGCTGGTTTGTTAGTTTAGTTTAGTTTTTATTTAGCAAAAAAGGCTTCGTTTTAGTTTAGTTAGGGGCTCGTGGTTAGTTTTAGTTAAAGAGGGGGTATTATACTTTTCCGATTTTTAAAACATAAATATAAAGTCACAATGTTGGGTGTCCATACTTCATATATGCAAATTTTCAAACCGCAAGATACGTATGTGGCAGTAATCTTGGAATTAGATTGTAAACTGATGAAAACGGTTTGTTGGGAATCTCTCCGAGATCTTCCTGAGACGAGATTTCAATGGAGCGAACTGATGAGATCATCGCAATAGGATCTCCTGACTGGTTCGTTCGTGCTGCCGGCAAAGCGGAACAGACCGCCCCCACAAGGCCTTTTAGCCATTAAGCAACACAGTATTTAAACACTTACCAAATAGATACGTCCTGCTCTATCCTTCGCTGCTGCTGGTTTTCTTCCCCCTCTCTCTCCAAACTATCAGGATCAGACTCCGGGTCTAACACGTACGGACGTATATCAAAATTCGCCATGTTTTACTCCGTCAGACCGGTTCATTCAAAGTTTACAAGTACATAAACATAGCCATATTGGAGGGGGCGGGCACAAAACATTGAGTCCTGCCCCCAACCAGCCTCTGGAAAATTGGCCAATCGGAGGAAAAGAAGGTCTGTGGGGGGGGGGTGTTAAAGAGACAGCAGCGAAAACGAAGCGTTTCAGACAGAGGTTAAAATAAGGGCTTTTCAGGACAGCAGTGTGAGAAACATGAGGAGTTTTTTGAGCTGTAAACCATGTGAAGCTACTGCGTGGACATCAGAGAGATGGTGTAAAGCCTTGAAAAAGGCATTATACCCCCACTTTAACTATAATAAACTTTGTCTGCTGCTGTCAAAGACTAAAACTTAGGATATTCTCAGTTTGTTTTATACAGTTGATTTATTTATTTTTTCTTTTGTGTAATGCTCTGGGTTTGTTTCATTTTTGGTGAACTTAAACAATTTTTACATTAAAGTTTGAGTTTCATTAGTTTTAGTTCCCTGTAAAAACGGGTTACTTGGCTAGGACCTTAAACAGCGGCGCTTTAACCGTCCATCGTAGAGACTAACCTCAGGGTAGTCATGTCGGCAGAGGGTCTATTCATTACATTAACAACCAATCAGATGGTCAGCTCTCTAGGTGCGCCTGCATTTGAGTTCTCCTAAATTATAGCAGCAACGTGAAAATTTAACCTCTGGGTTCATGAAAACATTTACAGCTTTATTTTTGGAAAAAGATGGAAATTCAGTGCCTGTTGTCGAACACCAGAACAGAGGAACTGTTCTGATGCCTTTAGTGATTACATGTATTTATATAATAAAACTACTATGTCAGAAGTGAATCTGTCATTCTGATGGTTGTTCTCTAACAGGGTTAGAAACTCTGCATTGGCTGCCAAAATAAGAGCCAATGCTTTAAAGAAAAACAGTTACACAGAGGTAACTTTTTTCTTCCCAGAAATAAAGTAGTCAAAAAACCTAAATTGGACAAAAAAGTTTCCAATAACATGAAATAAAAAAGCCCAACAGAAGTTTAAGGAAGATAAAACCAAAAGCCTCTTTGTTTTCAGAGTGTACCCGCTGACGGTCGGTGTTCAGGGTTGTGTGTCTGATGTAGGGAAAGTGGACGGGGTTGAACCAACACACGACCTCAGGAGCAGGCCTGGTGGCCTCCAGAACTGACCTTTCTGCCGGAGTCCTTGTGTCCACACTCCCCCTTGTCATACCACCACTTGTTTTTCAACTTGTCTAAGACGGCTTGTTCATTGAGCTTCAGTACTGCTAGGTTTACTGGGATTCTTCAAAGAACCATGAGAGGGAGGGAAAGGGAAGGGTTGGAAATAACATAAATAACATTATGCACCTCCATGTTATCTTATGTTATTGTTCAGCTGCACAGAAACGAGGCTGCGGTCGCTACAAAGCGGCGGCGGCGGTGGCAGCACTGAGTTTAGCAAAGCTGACATTAGCAGTACAGATGCTTTGATTGGCTACAGAGAAGAACTCGACAACAGAAAGAAAAACATTAACAGACAAAAAAACAGGCACGATCACACAGAAACAGATTCAGAAATGTCAGTGTCAAAGTGATATGCTTTAATACTCCATCTAGCTTCTTTTAGCCTAACTCCCTATGTGCGAGATGTGTATTACTATATCACTTTGGGTAACCGGCAAGGGCTGAAAACACTCCGCGGTTTAACAGATATCTGAGTCTATGGTTCAAAAACCATCTAATATATCATCATGTCATTAAGGTAGAGAAAAACGGAACAATTTAAGATTTCAGAGATCGAAACAATCGACAGGAAGAAGCTGACGTTGGAGCTAAGATGACCAGAGGGGTATTTGGACTGATGGTTTTGATTTGCTTTGGTAAAATTTAGTTTAAACTTAAATAACACCATCATAGCTAAGGCTGGCAGCATGCTTAAGGCCAAGAGAGTGGGGGCTGAAATCACGACTTAGAGCTCGAAGAAAGCCTCAAAGTCCTGTCAAGTATTCTGTTTCACTCTATTATGCATTATTATATGCAGGAGTGCATGTACAAAATGACTCACTAAGGCAGGGGTGTCAAACTCAATCACAACCTGAGGATCTAACAGGGTCACGTTTTTAACCAGAAACTGTCAACCTTGTTTCACCGGTAATAAAATATGAAAACAAAAAACAACAAAACAACACAGCACTGATGATAAATTATTTTGACATTTAAAAAGTTATAAAGATAAGTTTAAAGGCTCACAATCTGAGAAAAGTAAATTTATTAGTTCAAAAAGGTCAAAACATGAAACTGAAATTGAAAAATATTGTTTTTAAAGGCAAATATATTAGAAAGAAAATCAAAATCATGAGTTTAAAAGTCAAAATATGAAATAAAATTTTTCAATCATGAAATTAAAAGTTAAAATATGATTCAAAATTTTAAATCGTGAGTCTAAAAGGTCAAACTATGGGATTATAAAGTCAAAGTTTGGAGTTGAAAATATGAGGTAAAAACAAAATAATTGGTTTAAAAGGTCAAAATATCACTTAAAATTATAATTATGAGTCTAAAAGTTCTAAATATGATATGAGAAGTCAAAATTGTGAGTTGAAATACTCGAAGTATGAAATTAAAAGTCAAAATCCTAAGTTTGAGTCCTAATGTTGAGATGCCAAATTGAAAATATGAAATTAAAACACAAATAAATCTATTATCTCACATTCCTGACTTCTCATCTAAATATTTTTACTCCTTACTTTTTCAGATTTTGTGACCTAACAAGGAAATCCTAAATCATCAGGATAAGTTCACATTTTTATACTGGAGTAAATCTGCAGACCTCAGACTGATGGGACAGTTAGAACAGAAATATCAGATCATCTTATGGGCTGGATTTAACTGTTCCACGGGCCGGATTTGGCCCCCGGGCCTTGAGTTTGACACCTGTGCACTAAGGTCAAATGATCTCTGGTTAATGGTTGAGGTCACATTTAGCTGCTTCATCTGTTCAAACCTTGACATATTCTCTCATGTCAAAATCTACAGTGCCTTTAAAAATTATTTACCCCCTTAGATGTTTTAGCCTTTTATTGATTCTATAAATCAGTCATGGTCAATATTATTTGTCTTTTTGACTAAAAAAACTAACAAACGAAAATTAACAGTCTCACAGTTCGTGAAGTGAGGATCAGCTGAGGTCAGTGAATGAGTCTCACTGATGTTAGTGTAAAGACACCTGTGTCTGGAAGCTCCAGTCACTGGTTCATCAGTATTCCTGGCTACCATTGCACCACAAAGACAAAAGAACACTCAGAGAAAAGGTTATTGAAAAGTCTAAGTCAGGGGATGGAGACAGAAACATCTCCAAGTCTGTGAACATCCCCCAGAGTTCAGTTAAATCCATCATGAAGAAATGAAGGAATATGTCACATGTGTAAATCTGCCTAGATCAGACGTCCTCACAAACTGAGTGGGCGTGCAAGAAGGAGACTAGTGAGACAGGACACCAAGACACCTATGACTACTCTGAAGCAGTATTAATTCTGTTGACTGATTATTTTTGTTATCGTTTTCGTTAATAGCTTGTTTTAACTAATAAAAACAAGCGCACATGGACAAAAACTAAAACAAAATTAACTGACACTTTAGTCAACAAATAAAAACAAGACGAAAATGTTTGACAGAGACTTTATCCAATCAGACCTCATTTCGTCATGTAGAAAGTAGGGGCAGGTTAGGAATATATATCCAATCACAGCTACTTTGGCTGTGTGGAAAGGTGGGATGAGATACGGGGGAGATCCAATCACAACTGCTTTAGCTGCGTGGTGGCGGGGGAAGTTAGGGAGAGATCCAATCAGTCGACTAAATTTACTGTAAATTTCATCAACTAAAATATTGGGACGTTTCGTCAGCTACAACTAGACTAAAACTAAAACCATTTAGATGACTAAATTATGACTAAATGAATTAGAAAGTGCTGTCAAAATTAACACTGCTCTGAAGGAGGACACTGCACATCACCACCAACACATCATCCCCGCTGTGGTGGAAGCATCATACTGTGGGGATGCTTCTTGGTAACTGGCCGGTGAAACTTCCAGTGCTCTTTGGCCTAATTATACTGGCCATGATTAATGTATAACATCAATAAAAGGTTAAAACATCCAAGGGGGTGAATACTTGTTATGGCACTGTATGGCATAGCCTACACCACAGGTGTCAAACTCAAGGCCCGGGGGCCAAATCCGGCCCGTGGAGCAGTTAAATCCGGCCCACAAGATGATCTGATATTTCTGTTCTAACTGTCCCATCAGTCTGAGGTCTGCAGATTTACTCCAGTATAAAAATGTGAACTTATCCTGATGATTTAAGATTTCCTTGTAAAGTCACAAAATCTGAAAAAGTAAGGAGTAAAAATATTTAGATAAGAAGTCAGGAATGTGAGAAAATAGATTTATTTGTGTTTTAATTTCATATTTTCAATTTAGCATCTCACAATTAGGACTCAACCTAAAATTTTTTCAACCAGTTATTTTGCTTGTTATCTCATATTTTCAACTCCAAACTTTGACTTCATAATCCCATATTTTGACCTTCTAGATTCACAATTTAAAAATTTGAATTTAAAAAACACTATTTTTTGAATTTAAATTTCATGTTGTGACCTTTTTGAACAAATAAATGTAATTTTCTCAGATTGTGAGCCTTTAAACTTTTCTTTTCAACTTTTGAAATGTCAAAATAATTTATCATCAGTGCTGTGTTTTATTTTGTTTGTTGTTGTTGTTTTTTTTTCATATTTTATTACCGGTGAAACAAGGTTGACAGTTTCTGGTTAAAAAGGTGACCCTGTTAGACCTTCAGCTTAATCCTGAGTCCAGAATCTGGCCCCGGCTCTGGTCGGGTTTGACCCCCCTGGCCTACACTGTAGGTGGGTGTAGCCCTGAAACTGAGGCAGGGGCCTACACACTTGACCACCCTGCACCTGGTCGGTAATATGGGGAAAGATGCTTTATGCTTAAAGCAGAGGTAATTTCTGGTTAAGCCTCATCCCTGCTTGGTTTTGAAAAGCAAAGATCTCATCTGTATTTGGTAAAATACCCCCTTGATCACAAATCCCTAGTCGGGGTTGCTTTTTGGTGAGTTATTGAAGAACTACTGGGGATCAGCTACCTCCTCTTCTAAAAGAGGAAGTCAGGGACTACAGAGAGGTCTCAGATAGTAGGATAGAGTCTGCTCTCACAGGTGCCATCCGGAGTGTTTTATAATGGGCATTCAGGTTTGGTTTGTTGCCGGTTACCCCGTTGTACCATTGCCTGTCGTTACCCGTTGGGGTTACGGTGATCTGACCTTGGAGTCCCCTCCCCCGATGCCGCATTCTCCCTTGTCATACCACCATCTGTTTTTCAATTTGTCCAACAGGCCCTGCTCGTTCAGTTTTAATACCGCCAAGTTAACGGGGTTTCTACGGGATGATAGTAATAAGGGATAGAAGGGAACTGTGTGTTAATGGGTAAAGGACTGCCACAGTGAACATATCAACATGGTTACATGTTTCTACTGATGACAGGCATGTTTTCATTGGCGTAGTTATGGACAGAATGGTTGTGGATTCTGCTGTTCAACCCAGACCTTCATAAAATGTTTTCCATCACACAAGTGCACATCACATCCTCACTGGTTACAGTGCTTATACACTTCATGATGGCAGAATCATTCAGTACATGTATGGGTTAATATTCCAATCATAATGGTCAACTACAATAAAACTGACGTCTTTATTTTGCATCTATGTCAAAAGGGTCTAACTGGGGATGGTCCACTTTGACCTGCAGGCTACCCAGTTTCTAAAGAGAGGTCAGTCTCCTTCATTCATCTTTGTAGGAAGCAACTGCAGCATGACAATGTAAATACCTCTGGATTATAAAGCATGCAGAGAAATAGCCTGAGGCAAAGCACTCAAGTTGCTTTTGCAACTGCACGGGTGGCAATATCTAAGTTTGACCGACATCGGCTTCTACTTCAGCCACTAGCTTTTCATTACTTGTCACGTATTCTTTTTGTTTGTCTTGGATTGAATTAAGATTGCATCTTCATGTTTATGCTTGCTCTTCCACCAGAAAATGTTGGATTTCCCTTCTGAACGAGGATTGAATCCTTGCCTCAAGTGAAGAAGTTCCGAGTATATTGTAGTTAGGGATGCACCGATCCGCTTTTTTTCAGTTCCGATCCAATAAATATGTGCCAATACCAATACTATGTATATATATATCTATTTAACAATTATTATTGTTGTTGGTATAATGTGTGAGGTTACATGAGGCTGTAGTAAACTACCCAGCTCCTTTTATTACAAAGCAAAAAAAATACAAAAATGAAAATAATTTAACCCTTTAAGCACCAAAGTCGCAAAATTGCGACAAGCAACATTACTGAATTAAACAGGCTCTAGCTGCAAACATGGTGCCTAATGTTGTTACCACTTTACACCAGGAGATGGCGGACATGAGTAACTTCAATCCCAGCAGCATTTGTGGGTGTGTTTCTATTCATATTTTGGAGTTTATAGAGTTTGAAAGACTCTACCCTGGTCGAGGAGACGAGTTGGAGCGTAACAGAGAGAAAGACAGCAAATTTTAGCGAGAATACTCACAATGCTGGGAGGAATAGAGGAATATTCACCCTCTGACATGACTTTCAGTCGTTCCAGCGAGACCATGGGTGAGACTGTCAGTGCATCTGTTGGCACCAACAGAGGGTGCGTGCGCCATGACAGTCCACCAGCAGCGAAGGCATTGCTTTGCCTTACCATGGCCAGGGTGGGAGTAAGTGACGAATGCTGTAGTGGGGGGACGTGGGGACATAGTGGGGGTATCGGGGGGGTCAAAACACCGCAAATAGTGACGGAGACCAGGAATGAAAAACACTGCGGAGGAAGAGACGTGGTAGAGGCATAGGGTAGCCGTGAGAGAAAACGCACAGCCAATGGCAGTGGAGGCCACCTGGTGATGTCAGAATATGCAAATTAGATGAGTAAATTTACTCCCATCATAAACTTTGGGTCATACTGAAGATTTTTCTCATTTACAGTATGCCTTTATCTCTAAACACTTTCAAGCTACAGCCTTTTGAAATCTTGATATCAAAATTGGATATTTTCTTGAAAAAACTTTGGCACCCAAAGGGTTAAGAAGTTTTGGAGAAATCACACGTATAACGCTGTGACTGCCACATGAAGATGGTATCAAATGGTCTTTTCTCATGAACATTGGAGACATGACCCCATCTGGAGGCACCGTAAGTCGAACTTCCTCTTTAGGTGGTTCCTAAGCACAACAAACCTTTGCAGCATCCACAGGTTCAGGTTTGGTCGATCTCAGGAGACTTGGTCTGGGATCTAACAAAGCCAGCTTCTTTTAACCAACACCAGTGATAGAAAACATTTTACCATGACCTGGGCTGAAAACAGCAAATATTCTACTACTGACTACGGCACAGCAGACCTAGACTTGCACTGACTCCCATTCATCAGCTGGTCAGTAAAGGAGGAACAACAGTCAAAGTCTGGATATTTAAGGGGATTATAAATTTAAACTGAAAGGTTTCATAGGGTTTAGGGTTAGGGTTAGGGTTAGGGTTAGGCTGTTGTTCCCCTTTGTGAACCAGCAGAGATCAAGGCTGAAGTAGGGCAGTAATGATGCTGTTGGGTGAAGAAACGTGAATCAACATGTAAAAAATGGTCTGAGACAAACCAACAAAGTAGTTATTTCTGTCTGGTTAATGATTTGTGTAATGAGAGCAGAAGCAGATGAGAGTTTTGTTCCTCTGTGCATTGTGGAAAAACAATTAGCAGCAAAGAGAAGTTTAACATTTAGTTTGAAAAGTCCAGATGAGATTTGTACAGTCATTGTGTCCACCTTCTCTGCAGACATTCCAGCATGCATTGGCAATTTCAGGTACAGTAGTTCAGTGGTTCTCAAACTTGGGGTCAGGACCCCCATGGGGGTCAGGAGACACTGAGAGGGGGTCTCTAGATGCTCTAAAAAAAGCTAAGAATTTTTTTTTTAACTACACTGTTGCCAGTTCACACCAGTTTTGTCAATTTTTGTACCCCCTTTCATCATTTTCAACACATTTTGACCATTTAACACCTATTTTTGTCCGTGTTAAACTCTTTCCACCACCTTTTTTCTGCCTATTTTCACCACTTAAGTTTAATTTTTGCTACTATTAACCCCTTTTTACCACTTTTCAGCATTTGATATGCACATTTTTGCTAGTTTAACCAATTTCTGACAATATCTGCCTATTCTTTAGCCCTTTTTTGCCTGTTTATTTCAATTTTTCATCCCATTTTACTAAATTTCCACTCATTTTTGCCAATTTGAAGCCATTTCAGCCACAGTTGAACTCTCTTTTACCACTATATATGCCCACTTTTGCCAGTTAAACCCATTTTAGCCTTTTTTGCCATTTTTATCTAATTTTTGCCACTTCTAACCCATTTCTGCTACTTTTAAAATTCATCTTCACCTTTTCCACCATTTTTTTGCCATTATTAACCCATTTTAGCAATTTTTAAAGCATTTTCTTTTTCTTTTTCTTTTTCTTTTTCTTTTTCTTTTTTTTTTTTTTTAACCCTTGTGCCCTCCTCCGGCATTTTTCACCATTTTTCTCCCTTTTTTTTTTTTTTTTTTTTAATTTGTGATCATTTTATAAATTTGTGGCATTTTTACAGAAACTTTTCTGTCTAGTTAAATTTCTGAAATTCAACATGTTTTACTCTTAAATGTCATTCAGACTCTCTCAGTGAATTTTCTACCCTCTGGACACCTTTGAGGCCAAAAATGTACACGTACAAAAACTGCCATTAAATCAGCATACATCAATATTTTTTTCTACTTTTTTTCATAAATCTCTTTAACAACGTCAGACCTGCTCAAAACTACCAAACATTCAATAATTCTCAGAATTTTAACCCTTTTAAACTCACACAAAACTCTCCATAATATAACAGGCAAAAATACAAGAATGTGGTGCATGGTCCTACAATGAGTAAATGGTTGAATCTGGTGGAATACGGTAAAAATGTTAAATTTCACTAGACTTCTTCACATTGAAATGCTGACATTAAAGAATGCATGATTTTATGCTGCAATGACAGTGAGATTAAAAAACCTGGTTTTAATGGAAGTCAATGGGGGCATTTTAGCCTCGAAGATGTCAGGAGGGTATTTCTGACATTACGTAAAAAATATTAATGCAATCAAATCAATTTTGATGCTAATCTTTGACCCATCCAAGACTCTCATCAGCACCAAAGCCCCATCTTTCCACTATTTATTATATGGAAAATAATCCACTTTTTTGCATTTTTTGTAGTGAAAAATCAAATATTTAAAACAAACATACTGGCATTTAAAGGGTTAAAATCTTGAAAATTATTGAATGTTTGGTAGTTTTGAGCACGTCTGAAGTTGTTAAAGAGATTTCTGAAAAAAAAAAGAAAAAAATGTTGACGTATACTGATATAATAGCATTTTTATTTTTACATTTTTGCCTCAAAGATGTCCCGAGGGTAGTAAATTTGGGGAGGGCACAAGGGTTAATAAAAGGGATTTACATTTTTAAGGCTTTTTACTACATAAATGATTAAAAAATACATATTTTTTCTTCTATAAGTGGGGTTATTTTTCAGGTTAAAGATGAAATATGGATCTCACAGCTTAACTTTACAATGGACCTTGGTTTTGTTGAACTCCATGTCTCCCCACTTTGGCTGGGCCCCAGAAAGCTCTCCCATTTAACCCCCTATGGACGGCCTTGTCTCCACATGACTACTCTAGAATGTTTATGGCTGTGTTCAACCACCTTCAGGTCCAGTGGGGGTCCCCGGTCTCTGGCACCTTTATTTTGGGGGTCGCAGGCTGAAACGGTTGAGAACCCCTGCTGCAGATCAAGAAATCTGTTGCAATGTCTTCTCATGATCCTTCATTAAAAACTCAATTTCTTCACTTATTCACCAAACTTTGGTCAGTGAAGTCGTCATCAGTAAATATGATCTAAATCAGGAGTTTTCAAACTTTTTTCGCCCAAGGCACACCTAAGGTTAAGCCAGAATGTCAAGGCACACCATAGTTAAATCAATACAAAACACACTTTTTAAATAATGTTACAGTCAAGGTGGTCTATTAGAGGAGATAAAGGGGAGAGCTTTCTGGGGCCCAGCCAACTGGAGGATCATGGAGATGGCAAAAGTGGACAAATAGTGGCAAAACAGTCAGAAATGGGCAAAAATTGGTTAAAAAAAACAAAAACAAAAAAGTGGCCAAACAATGGGTTCAAATTGGTAAAAACTTGCTGAAAGTGTCAAAACAGTGGCAAAAATGGGTTAAAAGTGATTAAAAAAGGCAAAATTGAGCAAAAAAAGTGGGCAAAAAAGGCAAAAGTGGGCAAAAAATGGCAAGAAGGTGCCATGATTGGTTGAAAGTGCCCAAAAGGTGGCAAAATAGATCACAAGTGGAAAAAAAGGGTTTAATTTGTAAGAGGTGGTAAAATTGAGTCAAAAGTGATGGTAAAAATGGCAAAAAATGGCGAAACAATAGCAAAATTGGGTGAAAAGTGGCAAAAATGGGTAAAAGTAGTATTAAGAAGTGGCAAAAATACTAAAAACAAAAAAGCAGCAAACTGGTTCAAATTGTCAAAAGAAGTGGCAAAAGTGGGTAGAAAAATTGATTAACTTGTTTAAAAATAGCATGAATTAATAATTTCAACCCAATAATAGTTTGCCATGCTTTTCAGCTCTTAATGAGCTAACTGTTAGCCAGGATGCTAGCACCAATGCTACTGATCCAACACACACACACTGATATCATCAATAATTCCCAACTGGGGAGGTCCCAGTCTCTGGGGTTTTTCAGGGGTCCAGATCTGTGGGCAGGCCTGGTTACAGTTCTTGCCATAAAGTCGTAGTAATAACATATGGTACAAATTCCCACGGCACACATAGACTAGCCTTAAGGCACACTAGTGTGCGTTGGCACACCATTTGACAACCACTGATCTAAATCCAGCAACACTAAGGCCAGGAGTAGAACAGGAAGTATTGCTCAAAATTATCGATATTGATTTTCTCTAATAGATTAGTTTGATTTCAACAATGCCGCTGTGGAACAACACCCTCCACATATCCATGTACAGTTGCACATTCATCAGCAGCAGCAGCAGTGATTCAGAAATCAGACGTTTGTGGATGGAGCTCCATCAGTGAAATGACCACATGATGCTGTCAGCTGTTAGGCCACAGAGACAGCCAACCCAGAGTACCCAGTCTGCTCCAGAAGGTCTGAATATGTCCAGGTTTTCTCAGTGATTATCCCTGTGCTTCCTATTTAAGTGCTTTGAAACAACTGTGTTGCTAGGAAACTGTTCTCAAAACCTGACACCTTCTTTTTCTCTGTTCAATAATGGAGAATGATTTTGGTCTTTGTGCATCTGAAACTCTGAGCACGGGCACAGAAAACTGCAGACTCTAAAGGTGGATCGCTCCCTCTGGTCTGCTGGTTTCTGCATTAATGTCATTAGATTTAAAAGCATGAACTTAACCTCTGTTATTCAAGAGTTACTAAAACCAAAGAGCTCTGCTTCCAGCTGTTAACCTAGGTTTAGGGGTATTTAGTGGTCCAGATATTGACGTTGGAGTAAATGTTCATAATTCTATATTTTGTGTTAGAAATATGCAGAGTGACTGCCCTCTACAGGTCAAACCCTGGCTACTGCAAGAGATTTTTTTCTATTGGCTGATCTGGAGTCAGGTGACCTCTGTGGTGCAGATACTGCCAGCTTTCCACAAACATAGCTTCAACAGTAGCAGCTGATAACCACTAATCAGAGGTTAGATACGGGCAAAGGATTATGGGTGTTGTAGTTCTTTTACCCAGGATCATAAATAAACCATGTTTGCTTTATTAAAGCGAGGCTGAGAACATAAACTTGTGTCTCCTTCATGTCCATACAACACGCGTTCTCCCTCAGGTGGCTCATAATGAGTCTGACATTACGGCTAATAATCAGAAATGAAAATCACACTCATTTTCTCCATAGTTGAGTATATAAATGTAGTTCTATGGCCCTGTAGAAGACAGAAGTTTGTAAGATATTAACCTCTATTTTTTTCATGATGTCTGCAAGTCTTCGGTAACCATGGAAACCTCTCCTGTGCCCA